>NW_027423479.1:281899-341899 GCF_048934315.1 Petromyzon marinus
GGTGATGATGTTGGTGGTGATGTTGATGGTGGTGATGGTGATGCCGGTGATGTTGTTGATGCCATCACCACGTCGGAGTAGGCTGTGAGCACCATGGCGTGGGTCATGAGTGAATCCCCGTAGATCAGTCGCTCCGACTTGGTCATCGACTTGATGGAGACTCCAAACACCAACTCATGGTTATACCTACACACGTCACCACCACCACCACCATCATCACCATCACCACCACCACCATCACCACCATCACCATCATCACCATCATCATCACCATCATCACCATCACCACCACCATCACCACCATCACCACCATCATCATCACCATCATCACCACCACCACCATCACCACCATCACCATCACCACCATCACCATCACCACCATCACCACCATCACCACCATCACCATCACCACCATCACCACCACCATCACCACCACCATCACCACCACCATCACCACCACCACCACCATCACCACCACCACCATCACCACCACCACCACCACAACCATCACCACCATCACCACCACCACCACCATCACCACCATCACCACCACCATCATCACCATCACCACCACCACCATCACCACCATCACCACCACCATCACCACCACCATCACCACCACCACCATCACCACCACCATCACCACCATCATCATCACCACCACCATCACCACCACCACCATCATCACCACCACCATCACCACCACCATCACCACCACCATCACCACCATCACCACCATCATCACCACCACCATCACCACCACCATCACCACCACCATCACCACCATCACCACCATCACCACCACCATCACCACCACCATCACCACCACCATCACCACGAGTGTGTGTGTGCGTGTGTGCGTGTGTACGTGTGTGTGTACGCATAGATGTGTGTACATACGTGTATGTACGGTCCTGGGACTCCCCTAGGTCGACTCAGCCTCAAATGAGTACCTGGTGCGGTGTTTAAACATCGCCACTGGGGAGACAAAGGCGGTCGGGCGTGGTGCTGGCCACCCACCCCCTCGTGTACCGTTCCGGCCTTCATAGGTGCTCGCTAACAGCACTTGCCCCTACAGTCTGGTAAGGCTATATGGGGGATTTGTGTCACTGTGTGTGTGTCACTGTGTGTCTGTGCATGTCACTGTGTGTGACTGTGTCACTGTGTGTGTGTCACTGTGTTTGCGTGTCACTGTGTGTGTCACTGTGTCACTGTGTGTCACTGTGTCACTGTGTGTGTGTCACTGTGTGCCATTGTGTTTGTGTGTCACTGTGTGTGTCTGTGCGTGTGTCACTGTGCGTGTCACTGTGTGTCACTGTGTGTGTCACTGTGTGTGTCCCTGTGTGTGTCCCTGTGTGTGTCTGTGTGTGTGTGTCACTGTGTGTCACTGTGTGTCTGTACGTGTCACTGTGTGTGTGTCACTGTGTGTGTCCCTGTGTGTCTGTACGTGTCATTGTGTGTGTGTCACTGTGTGTGTGTCACTGTGTGTGTCCCTGTGTGTGTCCCTGTGTGTGTCCCTATGTGTGTCCCTGTGTGTGTCCCTGTGTGTCACTGTGTGTGTGTCACTGTGTGTGTCACTGTGTGTCACTGTGTGTCTGTGCGTGTCACTGTGTGTCACTGTGTCATTGTGTGTGTGTCACTGTGTGTGTCACTGTGTCACTGTGTGTGTGTCACTGTGTCACTGTGTGTGTGTCACTGTGTGTGTGTCACTGTGTGTCACTGGGGAGACAAAGGCGGTCGGGCGTGTAGCTGGCCACCCACCCCCTCGTGTGCCGTTCCGGCCTTCATAGGTGCTCGCTAACAGCACTTGCCCCTACAGTCTGTTAAGGCTATATGGTGGATCTTTGTGTGTCTGTGTGTGTGTGTATGTCTGTGTGTGTGTGTGCGTGTGTGTGTGTGTACGTGTGTGTGCGTGTGTGTGTGTACGTGTGTGTCTGTGTGTGTGTGTACGTGTGTGTGCGTGTGTGTACGTGTGTGTGCATGTGTGTGTGTACGTGTGTGTCTGTGTGTGTACGTGTGCGTGCGTGTGTGTGCGTGTGTGTGTGTGTACGTGTGTGTACGTGTGTGTGCGTGTACGTGTGCGTGTGTGTGTGTACGTGTGTGTGTCTGTGTGTGTGTCTGTGTGTGTGTGCGTCTCACAAGTTCATGTCGTGGATGCCCAGTTTGCCGTGGAAATGTTTCCCCACGTCGCAGCCAAACCACACGGCCTGGAGACACGGGGGGAGGGGAGACACGGGGGGAGAGACACGGGGAGAGACACGGGGGGGGAGGGGAGACACGGGGGGAGGGGAGACACGGGGGGAGGGGAGACACGGGGGGAGGGGAGACACGGGGGGGGAGACACGGGGGGAGAGACACGGGGGGAGAGACACGGGGAGGGAGACACGGGGAGAGAGACACGGGGGGGGAGGGGAGACACGGGGGGAGGGGAGACACGGGGGGAGGGGAGACACGGGGGGAGGGGAGACACGGGGGGAGGGGAGACACGGGGGGGAGACACGGGGGGAGAGACACGGGGGGAGAGACACGGGGAGGGAGACACGGGGAGAGAGACACGGGGGGGGAGGGGAGACACGGGGGGAGGGGAGACACGGGGGAGGGGAGACACGGGGGGAGGGGAGACACGGGGGGGAGAGACGGGGGGAGAGACACGGGGGGGAGGGGAGACACGGGGGGAGAGACACGGGGGGAGAGACACGGGGGGAGAGACACGGGAGAGAGACACGTGGAGAGACACGGGATGAGAGCGTATTTATAGACGCAGCTATGTGAATCAGGAGTTGGCTACCACCACCACTTCCCCCCACCACTTCCCCCCACCACCACCTCTCCCCCCACCAACACCTCCCCCCCCCCACCACCACCTCTCCCCCACCACCACCTCTCCCCCCCACCACCACCTCTCCCCCCACCAACACCTCTCCCCCCCCACCACCCTCTCCCCCACCACCACCACCTCTCCCCCCCACCACCACCTCTCCCCCCCACCAACACCTCTCCCCCCCCACCAACACCTCTCCCCCCACCACCACCTCTCCCCCCACCACCACCTCTCCCCCACCACCAACACCTCTCCCCCCACCACCACCTCTCCCCCACCACCACCACCTCTCCCCCACCACCACCACCTCTCCCCCACCACCACCACCTCTCCCCACCACCACCACCTCTCCCCCCCACCACCACCTCTCCCCCCTCACCAACACCTCTCCCCCCACCAACACCTCTCCCCCCCACCACCACCTCTCCCCACCACCACCTCTCCCCCCACCACCACCTCTCCCCCCCACCACCACCTCTCCCCCACCACCACCACCTCTCCCCCACCACCACCACCTCTCCCCCCCACCACCACCTCTCCCCCACCACCACCACCTCTCCCCCACCACCACCACCTCTCCCCCCCACCCACCACCTCTCCCCCCCCCCCCCCCACCACTCCCCCCCCCCACCACTCCCCCCCCACCACTCCCCCACCTCTCCGCTCCGGATGGAGGCGGCTGCGAGGCTCTTGAGCAGCTGTGCAGGCTGATTGACGTAGAGCGTGGGGTGACCGCCCACAACGTTACCCAGGAACTCCACCGTGTAGAGGCGTCCGTACTCGTTGTGCGGGCGCGGGTCGTTCACCAGGCACACCTACGGCGAACGGAGACCACCGGCGTCGGTGCTGTGGTGGTGATGGTGGTGGTGCTGTGGTGGTGGTGTGGTGGTGGTGTGGTGGTGGTGGTGGTGGTGTGGTGTGGTGTGGTGGTGCTGTGGTGGTGGTGGTGTGGTGGTGGTGGTGCTGTGGTGGTGGTGCTATGGTGGTGGTGTGGTGATGGTGGTGGTGCTGTGGTGGTGGTGTGGTGGTGGTCGTGGTGCTGGTGCTGTGGTGGTGGTGGTGGTGTGGTGGTGGTGTGGTGATGGTGGTGCTGTGGTGATGGTGCTGTGTGGTGGTGGTGTGGTGATGGTGGTGCTGTGGTGATGGTGGTGGTGTGGTGGTGGTGTGGTGATGGTGGTGATGGTGGTGCTGTGGTGATGGTGCTGTGGTGGTGGTGTGGTGATGGTGGTGCTGTGGTGATGGTGCTGTGGTGGTGGTGCTGTGATGGTGGTGCTGTGGTGGTGGTGCTGTGCTGGTGGTGGTGCTGTGCTGGTGGTGGTGCTGTGGTGGTGCTGTGGTGGTGGTTGCTGTGGTGGTGCTGTGGTGGTGATGTGGTGGTGATGGTGTGGTGGTGGTGCTGTGCTGGTGTGGTGCTGTGGTGATGGTAGTGCTGTGGTGATGGTGGTGCTGTGGTGGTAGTGGTGGTGGTGGTGCTGTAGTGGTGGTGCTGTGGTGGTGCTGTGGTGGACGACGTGATGGTGGTGTGATGGTGGTGCTGTGGTGCTGGTGCTGTGGTGGTGGTGCTGTGGTGGTGGTGGTGCTGTGGTTGTGGTGCTGTGGTTGTGGTGCTGTGGTGGTGCTGGTGCTGTGGTGGTGGTGGTGCTGGTGCTGTGGTTGTGGTGCTGTGGTGGTGGTGCTGTGCTGGTGCTGTGGTGTGTGGTGCTGTGGTGTGTGGTGCTGTGGTGGTGGTGGTGGTGGTGCTGGTGCTGTGGTGGTGCTGGTGCTGTGGTGCTGGTGGTGCTGTGGTGCTGGTGGTGCTGTGGTGGTGGTGGTACTGTGGTGGTGGTGCTGATGGTGGTGGTGTGGTGGTGGTGTGGTGGTGCTGATGGTGCTGCTGTGGTGGTGGTGGTGCTGTGATGGTGGTGTGGTGGTGCTGTGGTGGTGGTACTGTGGTGGTGGTGGTGGTCTTGGTACTGTGGTGGTAGTGGTGGTGGTAGTGGTGGTAGTGGTGGTAGTGGTGGTGGTAGTGGTGGTGGACGTGGTGGTGCTGGTACTGTGGTGGTGGTGGTGGTGATGGTGGTGTGGTGGTGGTGGTGGTGGTGGTGATGGTGGTGTGGTGGTGGTGGTGGTGCTGTGGTGGTTGCACTGTGGTGGTGTTGCTGGTGGTTTACCTTGGTGGCCACGTCGTAGAGGGGCTTCACGTGCTGCTGGTAGAATTGTAGCGGCGTGAGTGGCCCCAGGCTGTGGAAGGCCTTCTCTTTGTCCTTGTAGTCCCACGTGAATGATGATGGCGGGCAGCCCAGGCAGATGCTCACCACTCGGTACACCTACAAAGACGCACACACACACATAGACACACACACAGACACACACAGACACATAGACACACACAGACACACACACACATAGACACACATACACACACACACATAGACACACACACACATAGACACACACAGAAACATAGACACACACACATAGACTCACACACACACATAGACACACACACACATAGACACACATACACACACACAGACACACACACACATAGACACACACAAAGACGCACACACACACATAGACACACACACACATAGACACACACACACATAGACACACATACACACACACAGACACACACACACATAGACACACACAAAGACGCACACACACACACATAGACACACACACACATAGACACACACAGACACATAGACACACGTACACACACACAGACACACACACACATAGACACACACAAAGACGCACACACACACACATAGACACACACAGACACACACAGAAACATAGACACACACAGACACACACACACATAGACACACACACACACATAGACACACACAGACACATAGACACACATACACACACACAGACACACACACACAAAGACGCACACACACACATAGACACACACACACATAGACACACACACACACAGACACACACAGAAACATAGACACACACAGACACACACACACACATAGACACACACACATAGACACACACAGACACATACAGACACAGACACACGCAGACACACACAGAGACATAGACACACACACAGACACAGACACACAGACATAGACACACACACTTAGACACACACATAGACACACACAGAAACACACACAGACACATACACATAGACACACATAGACACACATAGACACACACACACATACACTCATAGACACTCACACACACACATAGACTCACACACACACATAGACACACACACATAGACTCACACACACATAGACTCACACACACAGACACACACACACAGATTCACACACACAGACACATAGACACACACACAGACACATAGACACACACACAGACACATAGACACACACACAGACACACACACACATACACACATATAGACACACATAGACACACACACAGACAGACACACATAGACACACACACAGACACACATAGACACACACACAGACACACATAGACACACACACACATAGACACACACACACATACACACACAGACAGACACACACAGACAGACACACACAGACACATAGACACACAGACACATAGACTCACACACACTCACACACACAGACTCACACACACAGACATAGACACATACACACACAGACATAGACACACACACAGACATAGACACACATGCAGATACACACACAGACATAGACACACACACAGACATAGACACACACACACACACACATAGACACACACACATAGGCACACACAGACATAGACACACACAGACACACACACACATACATACACACACACACACAGACACATAGACCTCACACACACACAGACAGACACACAGACACATAGACACACAGACACATAGACTCACACACACACACATAGACTCACACACACAGACATAGACACACATACATAGACACACACACACACACAGACACATCAACACACTCAACCCTATACCCACCCCTATACCCACCCACCCCTACACCCCAACCACTACCCAACACCCACCCACCCACCCCAGTACCCACCTCCTCCACCATAATATCGATCTCCTGATCAATCTCCTCCATTCCCGAGCCCTTGTCCACCATCTTCCTCAGCCGCAGGCAATACTCCCGCATCTGTGCATGCGGCACACACAAATACAAAGGTCCCACCCCGTGTAGCCTCAACAGACCGTCGGGGCAAGTGCCGTTAGGAGTGAGTAGCAGCAGCAGCGACAGACAGACACACAGACACACACAGACACACACAGACACCCACAGACACACACAGACACACAGACACACACGCAGGCACACACGCAGGCACACACACAGATGCACACACACACACAGATACACACACACAGGCACACACAGGCACACACAGATACACACACACACACAGATACACACACGCAGATACAACAACAACCGCCATTCGCCACTAAGTGGCGGTGACGTCACCACGACGCTTGTGCCAGGCTATGTCCACCTTGAGGCCACGTGAAGTGTCGAACGCCCGCTGGCAGGAGGTCACGGGGCAGACCCAGCAGGTGCCACGGGTCGACTGACTGAGACGACTGGCTGATGCACCACCTGTGCCCCCTACTGTGCCAACCTGCTGTGCTTTAGCCACCCGGCGCTCCGCTCGTTGTTGTGAGCGTCGCTCCTCCGCCCTCCGTTGTTGTTGGAGGGCGACTTCCTCCAACTGCCCAGTAGCATCCTTCACGAGCCTCCTCCACAGAGGCCGATCTTGACACCGCTGGTACCAGTCATCGGCAAGTCCACTCAGCTCCACGTCCTCCTGTACCACATCACTCCATCTCCTCTCTAGCCCGTGCCGCGCCCGCTTAGCCCCCTCAATCCGGCCAAACAAAAGCTGCTTCGGCATGCGGTGGCTGGGCATGCGGGCTACATGACCCAGCCATCGCAGCCTTGCCTGCCGGAGGAGCTCACCGATGGGACCCTGCCCAGATCTTTCAAGGATGTGTGAGCTCCTCACACAATCCAGTCTGGTTAAACCCAGGATGGATCGTAGGCAGGCCAGCCTAAATGTTTCTAACCGGCGAAGATGTTCCATTAGGGGGGTCCACGTTTCGCAAGCGTAGAGAAGGGAGGGAATGACCCTGGCCGAGAAGACCTGAAGCTTAGTGCGGAGCGACAGACCAGGTAGCTTCCACACAGCGTTACGCAACCGATGAAAAGATATTGCCGCTCGACTGATTCGGAGTGAGACCTCTGCTGTTAAACTGGAGCCAGTCATAAGCACACTGCCCAGGTATGGGAAACTCTCCACTCTCTCCACAACTGCCCCATCACCGATTGGGAGTTGTGGGGGTGGAGTGTCCGATGGTACAAAATACCCAGGCAGGTGCTTAGTTTTGGTGGGGCTGATGGTAAGGCCCCACCTCTTAGTGGCACGCTCCAGTCTCAGCAGCAGCGTCTCCAACTCCTCCTCTGACTGAGCAGCTATTACCAAGTCATCAGCATACATAACGTGGTTGAGCAATAGGGAGTCATCCCTTGACCGCACCCGGGCATCGATTAGCCTCCCATTATATCTGTACCGTATGGAGATTCCCCCGGTACAGCTATTGAAGGCTTCACGAACTACGTGAGTCAGAGCCATTCCCTGTACACCTTGGGGTGCGACAGGGATGTCCTCTGGCTCCCACATTATTTATTTGACACACACACAGACAGACACACACACAGACACACACACACACACACCCACACAGACAAAGGTCTCCAGTATAGCCTCAACAGACTGCTGGGCCAAGTGCTGCGAGCATCAGCATCAGCAGCAGCGCCTGTGAAGGCCACCGGCACTGCGGCTACACACAGAGGGGGGCGGCCACCAGCACCACCACGCCCGGCCGCCTTTGTCTCTCCCACAGCGGCGGCGCTGGCTACTCGATGGGCCATTTGAGGCCGAGTCGACCTAGGGGAGGCCCAGGACCGGTTCAGTTGGTGCCGGGAACTCCAGCAGTGGACGGAGCCTGGACACCGCCCACCTTGTGGTTGAGGATTTCGTTCATTCTCCGCGATGCCTCCGACGTGTGGCATTCTGGGTAATTCTTCTTGGGCATCACTCCGTACTTCTCTGTGTGTGTGTGTGTGGGGGGTGGTGGTGGTGGGTGGGTGGTGGGTGGGTGAGGGAGGGGGTGGTGGGTGGGTGGGTGAGGGAGGGGGTGAGGGAGGGGGGGGTGAGGGAGGGGGTGAGGGAGGGGGTGAGGGAGGAGGTGAGGGAGGGAGGGGGTGAGGGAGGGGGTGAGGGAGGGGGTGAGGGAGGGAGTGAGGGAGGGGGTGAGGGAGGGAGGGGGTGAGGGAGGGGGTGAGGGAGGGGGTGAGGGAGGAGGTGAGGGAGGGAGGGGGTGAGGGAGGGAGGGGGTGAGGGAGGGGGTGAGGGAGGGGGTGAGGGAGGGAGGGGGTGAGGGAGGGAGGGGGTGTGTGTACGTTAATGACGATTCACGCTCGCTCACCCACCCTCATACTCACCCGCCCACCCACCCACCCACCCACTCACCCACCCACCTGCCCACCCACTCACCCACCCACCTGCCCACCCACCCACCCACCCACTCACCCACCCACCCACCCACTCACCCACCCACTCACTCACCCACCCAGCCACTCACCCACCCAATCAATTCACCCGTTCACGCACCTGTTCACTCACCCACCCACTCACCCACGGCGTGTACCACCCACCGATGAGATTGACCAGCATGTGCCACCCACACTGTGTGTGTGTACCACCCACAACGTGTACCACCCACAGTGTGTGTGTACCACCCACAACGTGTACCACCCACAACGTGTACCACCCACAGTGTGTACCACCCACAACGTGTACCACCCACAACGTGTACCACCCACAGTGTGTACCACCCACACTGTGTACCACCCACAACGTGTACCACCCACACTGTGTACCACCCACAACGTGTACCACCCACAACGTGTACCACCCACAGTGTGTACCACCCACAACGTGTACCAACCACAGTGTGTGTGTACCACCCACAGTACCACCCACAACGTGTACCACCCACAGTGTGTACCACCCACAACGTGTACCACCCACAGTGTGTACCACCCACAACGTGTACCACCCACAACGTGTACCACCCACAGTGTGTACCACCCACAACGTGTACCACCCACAGTGTGTACCACCCACAATGTGTACCACCCACAACGTGTACCACCCACAACGTGTACCACCCACAACGTGTACCACCCACAGTGTGTGTGTGTACCACCCACAACGTGTACCACCCACAGTGTGTGTGTGTACCACCCACAACGTGTACCACCCACAACGTGTACCACCCACAACGTGTACCACCCACAACATGTACCACCCAGTGTGTACCACCCACACTGTGTGTGTGTACCACCCACAACGTGTACCACCCACAACGTGTACCACCCACAACGTGTACCACCCACAACGTGTACCACCCACAGTGTGTACCACCCACAACGTGTACCACCCACAGTGTGTACCACCCACAGTGTGTGTGTGTACCACCCACAGTACCACCCACACTGTGTACCACCCACAGTGTGTACCACCCACAACATGTACCACCCACAACGTGTACCACCCACCGATGAGGTTGACCAGCGTGTACCACCCACAGTGTGTGTGTGTACCACCCACAACGTGTACCACCCACAACGTGTACCACCCAGTGTGTACCACCCACAGTACCACCCACAGTGTGTACCACCCACAACGTGTACCACCCACAGTGTGTGTGTGTACCACCCACACTGTGTGTGTGTACCACCCACAGTGTGTACCACCCACAAAGTGTACCACCCACAACGTGTACCACCCACCGATGTACCACCCACCGATGTACCACCCACAGCGTGTACCACCCACAGTGTACCACCCACCGATGAGGTTGACCAGCATGTACCACCCACAACGTGTACCACCCACAACATGTACCACCCACAGTGTGTACCACCCACAACGTGTACCACCCACACTGTGTACCACCCACAGTGTGTACCACCCACAGTGTGTACCACCCACAACGTGTACCACCCACAACGTGTACCACCCACAACGTGTACCACCCACAACGTGTACCACCCACACTGTGTACCACCCACAGTGTGTACCACCCAAACTGTGTGTGTGTACCACCCACAGTGTGTACCACCCACAACGTGTACCACCCACAACATGTACCACCCAGTGTGTACCACCCACACTGTGTGTGTGTACCACCCACAACATGTACCACCCACAACGTGTACCACCCACCGATGAGGTTGACCAGCGTGTACCACCCACAGTGTGTGTGTGTACCACCCACAACGTGTACCACCCACAACGTGTACCACCCAGTGTGTACCACCCACAGTACCACCCACAGTGTGTACCACCCACAACGTGTACCACCCACAGTGTGTGTGTGTACCACCCACAACATGTACCACCCACAACGTGTACCACCCACAACGTGTACCACCCACAGTGTGTACCACCCACAACGTGTACCACCCACAGTGTGTACCACCCACAACGTGTACCACCCACAACGTGTACCACCCACAACGTGTACCACCCACAACATGTACCACCCAGTGTGTACCACCCACACTGTGTGTGTGTACCACCCACAACGTGTACCACCCACAGTGTGTACCACCCACAACGTGTACCACCCACAGTGTGTACCACCCACCGATGTACCACCCACAACGTGTACCACCCACAACGTGTACCACCCACAGTGTGTACCACCCACCGATGTACCACCCACAACGTGTACCACCCACAACGTGTACCACCCACAACGTGTACCACCCACAGTGTGTACCACCCACAACGTGTACCACCCACAGTGTGTACCACCCACAGTGTGTGTGTGTACCACCCACAGTGTGTACCACCCACAGTGTGTGTGTGTACCACCCACAGTACCACCCACACTGTGTACCACCCACAGTGTGTACCACCCACAGTGTGTACCACCCACAGTGTGTGTGTGTGTACCACCCACAGTACCACCCACACTGTGTACCACCCACAGTGTGTACCACCCACAACATGTACCACCCATAACGTGTACCACCCACCGATGAGGTTGACCAGCGTGTACCACCCACAGTGTGTGTGTGTACCACCCACAACGTGTACCACCCACAACGTGTACCACCCAGTGTGTACCACCCACAGTGCCACCCACAGTGTGTACCACCCACAACGTGTACCACCCACAGTGTGTGTGTGTACCACCCACACTGTGTGTGTGTACCACCCACACTGTGTGTACCACCCACAGTACCACCCACACTGTGTACCACCCACCGATGAGGTTGACCAGCGTGTACCACCCACCGATGTACCACCCACAACGTGCACCACCCACCGATGAGGTTGACCAGCATGTACCACCCACAGTGTGTACCACCCACAGTACCACCCACCGATGAGGTTGACCAGCATGTACCACCCACAGTACCACCCACACTGTGTACCACCCAGTGTGTACCACCCACCGATGAGGTTGACCAGCATGTGCCACTGCCCGCCGTCATTGCAGGGGTTTGAGAGGAGGAACTGCAGCAGGCGCCCGTCAGCAGCCTCCCCACGCTGTGCCGTCTCCACCAGCGCCCGCAGCAAATAGTGGCAACGCTCCACCTGCAGCAGCAGCAGTAGGGTCAGTAGGATCAGTAGGATCAGTAGGATCAGTGACAGTAGGATCAGTAGGATCAGTGACAGTAGGATCAGTAGGAGCAGTAGGATCAGTAGGATCAGTGACAGTAGGATCAGTGACAGCGCTCCACCTGCAGCAGCAGTGACAGTAGGATCAGTAGGAGCAGTAGGATCAGTGACAAGAGGATCAGTAGGATCAGTGGCAGTAGGATCAGTGACAGTAGGATCAGTAGGACCAGTGACAGTAGGATCAGTAGGATCAGTAGGATCAGTGACAGTAGGATCAGTAGGATCAGTGGCAGTAGGATCAGTAGGAGCAGTAGGATCAGTAGGATCAGTGACAGGAGGATCAGTAGGATCAGTGACAGGAGGATCAGTAGGATCAGTGACAGTAGGATCAGTGACAGTAGGATCAGTAGGATCAGTGACAGGAGGATCAGTAGGATCAGTGACAGGAGGATCAGTAGGATCAGTGACAGTAGGATCAGTAGGATCAGTGACAGGAGGATCAGTGACAGCGCTCCACCTGCAGCAACAGCAGTAGTGTCAGTAGGAGCAGTAGGATCAGTAGGATCAATGACAGTAGTATCAGTGACAGTAGTATCAGTAGGATCAGTGGCAGGAGGATCAGTAGGATCACTAGGATCAGTGACAGTAGGATCAGTAACAGTAGGATCAGCAACAGTAGGATCAGTAACAGTAGGATCAGCAACAGTAGTATCAGTAGGAGATTAACATCAGTAGGATTAGCAGCCTACCTGCCATCTCGCTAGCTCACAGCACTTGCCCCTACAGCCCTGCTAGAGGCTACCTGGGGGAGCTTTGTCTGTGTGTGTCTGTGCCAGGTGGCTAAAGCACAGCAGGTTGGCACAGTAGGGGGCACAGGTGGTGCATCAGCCAGTCGTCTCAGTCAGTCGACCCGTGGCACCTGGGTCTGCCCCGTGACCTCCTGCCAGCGGGCGTTCGACACTTCACGTGGCCTCAGGGTGCACATAGCCTGGCACAAGCGTCGTGGTGACGTCACCGCCACTTAGTGGCGAATGTCGGTTGTTGTTGTTGTTGTGTGTGTGTGTCTGTGTTAGTGTCTGTGTGTGTCTGTGCCTGTGTGTGTGTCTGTGTGTGTGTCTGTGTGCCTGTGTGTCTGTGTGCCTGTGCCTGTGTGTCTGTGTGCCTGTGTGTGTGTCTGAGTGTGTGTGTCTGTGTTAGTGTCTGTGTGTGTGTCTGTGTGCCTGTGCCTGTGTGTGTGTGTGTGTCTGTGTGTCTGTGTGTGTGTGTCTGTGTGTCTGTCTGTGTGTGTCTGTGTGTGTCTGTGTGTGGAGTGACCTTGTCCCAGAAGAAGAGATACGTCTGACTGAACTCAAAATCCTCGATGTTGAACTTCTTGATGAAGGGAAGCCGCATCACGTTGAGGCACGCAAAGATCCAGCACCTCCCTGTGGAGGTGGGGGGCATGGTGGGGGGCACAGTGGGGGGCACGGTGGGGGGCACAGTGGGGAAAGACAGGCAGGGAGAGATGTTGAAGGCACAGGGGGAGACACGCAGGGAGAGACGTGGGAGGGGTAGCCACACACACACACCTACACACGCACTCAGCCACACACACACACCTACACACACACCTAGCCACACACACACACACCTACACACACACCTAGCCACACACACACACACCTACACACACACCTAGCCACACACACCTACACACGCACCTAGCCACACACACACACCTACACAAAGATCAAACAGAGATCCCCCATATAGCCTGTAACAGACTGTAGGGGCAAGTGCTGTTAGCGAGCACCTATGAAGGCCGGAACGGTACACGAGGGGGTGGGTGGCCAGCACCACGCCCGACCGCCTTTGTCTCCCTAGTGGCAATGTTTACACACCGCACGAGGTACTCATTTGAGGCTGAGTCGACCTAGGGGAGGCCCGGGACCGGTGCAGATAATCGTCACCGGTGTTGGCCGTGAGCGGGAATCGAACCCGGGTCGCCAGGTTCATAGCGCAGCGTAGCGCTAACCACTACACTACCGCTCCCCACAACACCACTACACACGCACTCAGCCACACGCACACCTATACACACACACCTACACACACACACACACACCTACACACGCACCTAGCCACACACACACACACACACCTACACACACACCTACACACACACACACACCTAGCCACACACACACACCTACACACGCACCTAGCCACACACACACCTACACACCTACACACACACCTACACACACACACACCTACACACACACACACCTACACACACACCTAGCCACACACACACCTAGCCACACACACACCTAGCCACACACACACCTAGCCACACACACACCTACACACACACACCTACACACACACACCTACACACACACCTACACACGCACTCAGCCACACACCTACACACACCTACACACGCACTCAGCCACACACACACCTACACACACCTACACACACACCTACACACACACCTAGCCACACACACACACCTAGCCACACACACACACACACAACAACAACAACCGCCATTCGCCACTAAGTGGCGGTGACGTCACCACGACGCTTGTGCCAGGCTATGTGCACCGTGAGGCCACGTGAAGTGTCGAACGCCCGCTGGCAGGTCACTGGGCAGACCCAGGTGCCACGGGTCGACTGACTGAGATGACTGGCTGATGCACCACCTGTGCCCCCTACACACACACACCTACACACGCACTCAGCCACACACACACCTACACACACACACACCTACACACACCTACACACACACACCTACACACACACACACCTACACACACACACACCTACACACACACCTACACACACCTACACACACCTACACATACACACACCTACACACACACACACCTACACACACACACTACCTACACACACCTACACACACACACCTACACACACACCTACACACACACACACCTACACACACACACACCTACACACACACCCACACACACACACACACCTACACACACACACACCTACACACACACACCTACACACACACACACACACCTACACACACACACACCTACACACACACACACACCTACACACACACACCTACACACCTATATACACACACACACACACCTACACACACACCTACACACACACACACCTACACACACACAACTACACACACACACCTACACACACACACCTATACACACACACCTACACACACATACACCTACACACACATACACCTACACACACACCTACACCTACACACACCTACACACACACACCTACACACACACCTACACACACACACACACACACCTACACACACACCTACACACCTACACACACACACCTACACACACACACCTACACACACACACACACCTACACTCCTACACACACACACCTACACACACACACCTACACACAACAAAGATCAAAGATCCCCCGTATAGCCTTAACAGACTGTAGGGGCAAGTGCTGTTAGCGAGCACCTATGAAGGCCGGAACGGTACACGAGGGGGTGGGTGGCCAGCACCACGCCCGACCGCCTTTGTCTCCCTAGTGGCAATGTTTACACACCGCACCAGGTACTCATTTGAGGCTGAGTCGACCTAGGGGAGGCCCGGGACCGGTTCAGATAATCGTCACTGGTGTTGGCCGTGAGCGGGAATCGAACCCGGGTCGCCAGGTTCATAGCGCAGTGCGCTAACCGCTACACTATCGCTTCCCACGACACCTACACACACACACCTACACACCTACACACACACACCTACACACACACACCTACACACACACCTAGCCACACACACACCTACACACACACACACCTACACACACCTACACACACACACACACCTACACACACCTACACACACACACCTACACACACACACCTACACACACACACCTACACACACACACACTACACACACACCTACACACACACACACCTACACACACACACCTACACACACACACACCTACACACACACACACCTACACACACACACCTACACACACACACACCTACACACACACACACCTACACACACACACACACCTACACACCTACACACACACCTACACACCTACACACACACAACCTACACACACCCACCTACACACACACACACACCTACACACACACGGCCGGCGGTGATGATCATTCCCCGTGCCGGGAAGGGGGTGCCCCCCGGCACTTACCGGAGAGTTCTTCCGGTTACTCGTGGGCTTGCCCTCGGCGGTGATGATCATTCCTCGTGCCGGGAGGGGGGGGGGGCAGGCGGGGGGGGGGGGGTGCCCCCCGGCACTTACCGGAGTTCTTCTGGTTACTCGTGGGCTTGCCCTCGGCGGGGATGCAGTGGGCGTAGACGTGGCAGGCAGAGCGCAGCACCGACGCGTCCGCACACACCTGGCCGGGGGACAGCAGGGGAGGCGGTGGGTGGGTGCAGTGAGACACACACAGAGAGACACACAGAGACACACAGAGACACAGAGAGAGACAGAGACACAGAGAGAGACAGAGACACACAGAGAGACACACAGAGAGACACACACAGAGAGACACAGAGACACACACAGAGAGAGACAGAGACACACACAGAGACACACAGAGACACACAGAGACACACACAGAGAGAGACACACAGAGAGACAGAGACACACACAGAGAGACACACAGAGAGACAGAGACACACACAGAGACACACAGAGAGACAGACACACACACAGAGACACACAGAGACACACACAGAGACACACAGAGACACAGAGAGACACACAGAGACACACACAGAGACAGAGACTCACACAGAGACACACAGAGACACACACAGAGACACACAGAGACACACACAGAGACACACACAGAGACACACACAGAGACAGAGACTCACAGAGAAAGAGACACACACAGAGACACACAGAGACACACACAGAGACACACACAGAGACACACACAGAGACACACAGATACACACACAGAGACAGAGACTCACAGAGAAAGAGACACACAGAGACACACACAGAGACACACAGAGACACACACAGAGACACACACAGAGACAGAGACTCACAGAGAAAGAGACACACAGAGACACACACAGAGACACACAGAGACACACACAGAGACAGAGACTCACAGAGAAAGAGACACACAGAGACACACACAGAGACACACAGAGACACCCACAGAGACAGAGACTCACAGAGAAAGAGACACACAGAGACACACACAGAGACACACAGAGACACCCACAGAGACACACACAGAGACACACACAGAGACAGAGACTCACAGAGAAAGAGACACACAGAGACACACACAGAGACACACACAGAGACACACACAGAGACTCACAGAGAAAGAGACCCACAGAGACACACAGAGACTCACAGAGAAAGAGACACACAGAGACACACACAGACACACAGAGACACCCACAGAGACAGAGACTCACAGAGAAAGAGACACACAAGAGACACACACAGAGACACACAGAGACACCCACAGAGACACACACAGAGACAGAGACTCACAGAGAAAGAGACACACAGAGACACACACAGAGACAGAGACTCACAGAGACCCACAGAGACACACACAGACACACACAGAGACACCCACAGAGACCCACAGAGACACACAGAGACACCCACAGAGACACACAGAGTCACCCACAGAGACACCCACAGAGACAGAGACTCACAGAGACACACAGAGACACACACAGAGACAGAGACTCACAGAGACCCACAGAGACACCCACAGAGACAGAGACCCACAGAGACACACAGAGACTCACAGAGCTACACAGAGACTCACAGAGACACACAGAGACGCAGAGACAAAGAGACACACAGAGACAGAGACTCACAGAGACACACAGAGACACACACAGAGACAGAGACTCACAGAGACACACAGAGACACCCACAGAGACAGAGACACACAGAGACGCACAGAGACAGAGACACACAGAGACACACAGAGACACACAGAGTCACCCACAGAGACAGACTCACAGAGACCCACAGAGACACACACAGAGACACACAGAGACACATACAGAGACACATACAGAGTCACCCACAGAGACAGAGACTCACAGAGTCCCACAGAGACCCACAGAGACACATACAGAGACATACAGAGACACACAGAGACAGAGACTCACAGAGACACACAGAGACACACACAGACACACACAGACACACACAGAGACACACAGAGACAGAGACTCACAGAGACACACAGAGACCCACAGAGACACACAGAGACCCACAGAGACACACAGAGACACAGAGACTCACAGAGACACACAGAGACACACAGAGACTCACAGAGTCCCACAGAGTCCCACAGAGACCCACAGAGACCCACAGAGACACACAGAGACTCACAGAGACTCACAGAGACCCACAGAGACACCCACACAGACACACAGAGACTCACAGAGTCCCACAGAGACCCACAGAGACACACAGAGACCCACAGAGACACCCACAGAGACCCACCGAGACACCCACAGAGACACACACAGAGACAGAGACTCACAGAGAAAGAGACACACAGAGACACACACAGAGACAGAGACTCACAGAGAAAAAGACACACAGAGACACACACAGAGACACACAGAGACACACACAGAGACACACACAGAGACAGAGACTCACAGAGAAAGAGACACACAGAGACACACACAGAGACACACACAGAGACACACACAGAGACTCACAGAGAAAGAGACCCACAGAGACACACAGAGACTCACAGAGAAAGAGACACACAGAGACACACACAGACACACAGAGACACCCACAGAGACAGAGACTCACAGAGAAAGAGACACACAAGAGACACACACAGAGACACACAGAGACACCCACAGAGACACACACAGAGACAGAGACTCACAGAGAAAGAGACACACAGAGACACACACAGAGACAGAGACTCACAGAGACCCACAGAGACACACACAGACACACACAGAGACACCCACAGAGACCCACAGAGACACACAGAGACACCCACAGAGACACACAGAGTCACCCACAGAGACACCCACAGAGACAGAGACTCACAGAGACACACAGAGACACACACAGAGACAGAGACTCACAGAGACCCACAGAGACACCCACAGAGACAGAGACCCACAGAGACACACAGAGACTCACAGAGCTACACAGAGACTCACAGAGACACACAGAGACGCAGAGACAAAGAGACACACAGAGACAGAGACTCACAGAGACACACAGAGACACACACAGAGACAGAGACTCACAGAGACACACAGAGACACCCACAGAGACAGAGACACACAGAGACGCACAGAGACAGAGACACACAGAGACACACAGAGACACACAGAGTCACCCACAGAGACAGACTCACAGAGACCCACAGAGACACACACAGAGACACACAGAGACACATACAGAGACACATACAGAGTCACCCACAGAGACAGAGACTCACAGAGTCCCACAGAGACCCACAGAGACACATACAGAGACATACAGAGACACACAAAGACAGAGACTCACAGAGACACACAGAGACACACACAGACACACACAGACACACACAGAGACACACAGAGACAGAGACTCACAGAGACACACAGAGACCCACAGAGACACACAGAGACCCACAGAGACACACAGAGACACAGAGACTCACAGAGACACACAGAGACACACAGAGACTCACAGAGTCCCACAGAGTCCCACAGAGACCCACAGAGACCCACAGAGACACACAGAGACTCACAGAGACCCACAGAGACACACAGAGACACACAGAGACTCACAGAGACCCACAGAGACACCCACACAGACACACAGAGACTCACAGAGTCCCACAGAGACCCACAGAGACACACAGAGACCCACAGAGACACCCACAGAGACCCACCGAGACACCCACAGAGACCCACAGAGACCCACAGAGACACACAGAGACACACACAGAGACACACAGACAGAGTCCCACAGAGACACAAAGAGACCCACAGAGACCCACAGAGACCCACAGAGACACCCACAGATACCCACAGAGACACACAGAGACCCACAGAGACCCACAGAGACACACAGAGACACACAGAGACTCACAGAGACACACAGAGACACAGAGACACAGAGACCCACAGAGACACACAGAGACACACAGACAGAGTCCCACAGAGACACAAAGAGACCCACAGAGACCCACAGAGACCCACAGAGACACCCACACAGACACACAGAGACTCACAGAGTCCCACAGAGACCCACAGAGACACACAGAGACCCACAGAGACACCCACAGAGACCCACAGAGACACACAGAGTCCCACAGAGACCCACAGAGACCCATAGAGACCCACCGAGACACCCACAGAGACCCACAGAGACACACAGAGACCCACAGAGACCCACAGAGACCCACAGAGACCCACAGAGACCCACAGAGACACACAGAGACCCACAGAGACCCACAGAGACCCACAGAGACCCACAGAGACCCACAGAGACACACAGAGACCCACAGAGACACACAGAGACCCACAGAGACCCACAGAGACCCACAGAGACCCACAGAGACACACAGAGACACACAGAGACACACAGAGACCCACAGAGGCTGCTAAAGATAATGACGATCCTGTTGATGATGCTGCTGATAATGCTGCTGATGCTTCTGATGCTGCTGATGATGATGCTGATGATGACGATGCTGCTGCTGATGCCACGGATGATGCTGCTGCTGCTGATGATGACGATGCTGCTGATGACGATAAAGCCGCGGATGATGATGATGTTTGCTGATGATGCTGCTGGTGATGATGTTGCTGATGATGCTGCTGATGCTGCTGATGATGATGTTGATGTTGATGATGATGATGGTGTTGATGTTGATGATGATGTTGATGATGTTGATGATGATGTTGATGATGATGTTGATGCCGATGATGATGTTGATGATGATGTTGATGATGCCGATAATGATGCCGATGATGATGTTGATGATGATGTTGATGATGCTGCTGATGATGATGTTGATGATGATGTTGCTGATGATGCTGCTGCTGATGATGATGTTGCTGATGATGTTGATGATGCTGCTGCTGATGATGCTGCTGCTGATGATGATGTTGATGATGCTGCTGATGATGATGCTGCTGATGTTGCTGCTGATGAGGATGTTGATGATGCTGCTGCTGCTGCTGATGCCGATGATGCCACGGTCACCTCGAGCGGGTCGTGAGCGCTGACAAAGTTGCGGGCCAGGCGGTAGCGAGGCTCCTCCTGGATTCCCTTCTCGTAACGCTCAACCTGCTCGCGCGTCAATGCTGACACACGCACGCAGAGAGACACACACACAGACACGCACACAGAGAGACACACACAGAGAGACACACACAGAGAGACACACACAGAGACACACACAGACACACACACAGACACACACAGACACACACAGACACACACACACAGAGAGACAAACACACACACAGAGACACACACACAGAGAGACAACCACACACAGGCAGAGAGACACACACAGAGAGACACACGCAGAGACACACACACAGAGAGACACACACACAGAGAGACACACACAGACACACACACACAGAGACACACACACAGAGAGACAACCACACACAGGCAGAGAGACACACGCAGAGAGACACACGCAGAGACACACACACAGAGAGACACACACACAGAGAGACACACACACAGAGAGACACACACACACAGAGACACACACACAGAGAGACACACACAGAGAGACACACGCAGAGAGACACACACAGAGAGACACACACACGCAGAGAGACACACACACACACAGACACACACAGACACACACAGACACACACACACAGAGAGACAAACACACACACAGAGACACACACACAGAGAGACAAACACACACAGAGACACATACACACGCAGACACACACACACGCAGAGACACACACACAGACACACACAGACACACACACACACAGAGACAAACACACAGAGACACACACACACGCAGAGACACACACACAGAGACACACACGCACGCAGACACACACGCAGAGAGACACGCACACACGCAGAGAGACACACGCAGAGACACACACACACGCACGCAGAGAGACACACACACACGCAGAGAGACACGCACGCAGGCAGAGAGACACACACACACGCAGAGAGACACACACACACGCAGAGAGACATGCACGCACGCAGAGAGACACACGCGCACGCAGAGAGACACACACACACGCAGAGAGACACACACGCAGACAGAGACACACACAGAGAGACACACACACACGCACGCAGAGGGACACACACACACGCAGAGAGACACACACACGCAGGCAGAGAGACACACACACACGCACGCAGAGAGACACACGCAGACAGAGACACACACGCACGCAGAGAGACACACACGCAGGCAGAGAGACACACACACAGAGAGACACACACACGCAGAGACACACACACACACGCAGAGACACACACACGCACGCAGAGAGACACACACACAGAGACACACACACACAGAGACACACACGCACGCAGGCAGACAGACACACACGCACGCAGGCAGAGAGACACAAGCATGCAGACATAGACACACGCAGACACAGACACACATGCAGACACACACAGAGATACACACAAAGACACACACAGAGACATACACAGAGACACGCACAGAGACACACACACACAGAGTCACACAGACACACACAGAGACACGCACAGACAGACACAGACTGTTATTGTCATGAACGAATATGTTGAGTTGTCACTGATCATATGACGGCTTAATATTATACTCTGCCTCGGTGATAGTAATGTCACCGTGGCTTCAAGGTCGGGATTGAACACAAGAACTCCCGTAGACCAGGCGAGGTAGTCAACATCTCCCCCGTAGACCAGGCGAGGTAGTCAACATCTCCCCCGTAGACCAGGCGAGGCAGTCAACATCTCCCTCGTAGACCAGGCGAGGTAGTCAACATCTCCCTCGTAGACCAGGCAAGGCAGTCAACATCTCCCCCATAGACCAGTCAACATCTCCCCGTAGACCAGTCAACATCTCCCTCGTAGACCAGTCAACATCTCCCTCGTAGACCAGTCAACATCTCCCCGTAGACCAATCAACATCTCCCCGTAGACCAGTCAACATCTCCCCCGTAGACCAGGCGAGGTAGTCAACATCTCCCCGTAGACCAGTCAACATCTCCCCCGTAGACCAGGCGAGGTAGTCAACATCTCCCCGTAGACCAGTCAACATCTCCCCTGTAGACCAGGCGAGGTAGTCAACATCTCCCCGTAGACCAGTCAACATCTCCCCCGTAGACCAGTCAACATCTCCCCCGTAGACCAGTCAACATCTCCCCCGTAGACCAGGCGAGGCAGTCAACATCTCCCTCGTAGACCAGGCGAGGCAGTCAACATCTCCCCGTAGACCAGTCAACATCTCCCCGTAGACCAGTCAACATCTCCCTCGTAGACCAGTCAACATCTCCCCGTAGACCAATCAACATCTCCCCGTAGACCAGTCAACATCTCCCCCGTAGACCAGGCGAGGTAGTCAACATCTCCCCGTAGACCAGTCAACATCTCCCCCGTAGACCAGGCGAGGTAGTCAACATCTCCCCGTAGACCAGTCAACATCTCCCCTGTAGACCAGGCGAGGTAGTCAACATCTCCCCGTAGACCAGTCAACATCTCCCCGTAGACCAGTCGAGGCAGTCAACATCTCCCCGTAGACCAGTCAACATCTCCCCCCTAGACCAGTCAACATCTCCCCCGTAGACCAGGCGAGGTAGTCAACATCTCCCCCGTAGACCAGGCGAGGCAGTCAACATCTCCCCTGTAGACCAGGCGAGGCAGTCAACATCTCCCCGTAGACCAGTCAACATCTCCCTCGTAGACCAGTCAACATCTCCCCGTAGACCAGGCGAGGCAGTCAACATATCCCCGTAGACCAGGCGAGGCAGTCAACATCTCCCTCCGAGACCAGGCGAGGCAGTCAACATCTCCCCTGTAGACCAGTCAACATCTCCCCCGTAGACCAGGCGAGGCAGTCAACATCTCCCCTGTAGACCAGTCAACATCTCCCCCGTCACCGTGACACACTTTACGCGGGGCCCGGGAGTAGCTGCGGCCAGGCTAATAGCGACGGCGATTATCCCGCGGCGTCCCGGGCACGCCTCCCCCGTAGACCAGGCGAGGTAGTCAACATCTCCCTCGTAGACCAGTCAACATCTCCCCCGTAGACCAGGCGAGGTAGTCAACATCTCCCTCGTATACCAGGCGAGGTAGTCAACATCTCCCTCGTAGACCAGTCAACATCTCCCCCGTAGACCAGGCGAGGTAGTCAACATCTCCCTCGTATACCAGGCGAGGTAGTCAACATCTCCCTCGTAGACCAGTCAACATCTCCCCCGTAGACCAGTCAACATCTCCCCCGTATACCAGGCGAGGTAGTCAACATCTCCCTCGTAGACCAGTCAACATCTCCCCGTAGACCAGTCAACATCTCCCCGTAGACCAGTCAACATCTCCCCGTAGACCAGGCGAGGCAGTCAACATCTCCCCGTAGACCAGTCAACATCTCCCCGTAGACCAGTCAACATCTCCCCCGTATACCAGGCGAGGTAGTCAACATCTCCCTCGTAGACCAGTCAACATCTCCCCGTAGACCAGTCAACATCTCCCCGTAGACCAGTCAACATCTCCCCGTAGACCAGGCGAGGCAGTCAACATCTCCCCGTAGACCAGTCAACATCTCCCCGTAGACCAGTCAACATCTCCCCCGTATACCAGGCGAGGTAGTCAACATCTCCCCGTAGACCAGTCAACATCTCCCTTGTAGACCAGTCAACATCTCCCTTGTAGACCAGTCAACATCTCCCCGTAGACCAGTCAATATCTCCCCCGTAGACCAGTCAACATCTACCCCGTAGACCAGGCGAGGTAGTCAACATCTACCCCGTCACCGTGACACACTTTAAGCGGGGCCCGGGAGTAGCTGCGGCCAGGCTAATAGCGACTGTGATTATCCCGCGGCGTCCCGGCTGGGCGTGGGGGTTAGAGACGCGGTCCAAACACAAAGGCCCCCCAGGTAGCCCTTAACAGACTGCCGGGGCAAGTGCTGTTAGTAGCGAGCAGCAGCGCCGATGAAGGAACCCGGCACCGCCCATACTCAATGGGGCCTTAGTTTAGTCTCTGAGTCTCTCTGTGTATATCTATGTATCTCTGTGTATCTCTGTGTATATCTATGTATCTGTGTCTCTGAGTCTCTATGTATCTCTATGTGTCTCTGAGTCTCTATGTATCTCTATGTGTCTCTGAGTCTCTATGTATCTCTGTGTCTCTGAGTCTCTATGTATCTCTATGTATCTCTATGTATCTCTGTGTATCTCTATGTATATCTATGTATCTCTAGGTATCTCTAGGTATCTCTATGTCTCTGTGTCTCTATGTATCTCTGTGTATATCTATGTATCTCTGTGTATCTCTGTGTCTCTGAGTCTCTATGTATCTCTGTGTCTCTGAGTCTCTGAGTCTCTATGTATCTCTGTGTCTCTATGTATCTCTATGTATCTCTGTATCTCTGAGTCTCTGAGTCTCTATGTATCTCTGTGTCTCTATGTATCTCTATGTATCTCTGTATCTCTGAGTCTCTGAGTCTCTATGTATCTATGTATCTCTGTGTCTCTGAGTCTCTATGTATCTCTATTAATCTGTGTCTCTGTGTCTCTATGTATCTCTATGTGTCTCTATGTATCTCTGTGTCTCTATTAATCTGTGTCTATGTATCTCTATGTATCTCTATGTATCTCTGAGTCTCTATGTATCTCTATTAATCTGTGTCTGTGTCTTCTATGTATCTCTATGTATCTCTGTGTCTCTGAGTCTCTATGTATCTCTGTGTCTCTGAGTCTCTATGTATCTCTATGTATCTCTATGTATCTCTGTCTTCTATGTATCTCTATGTATCTGTGTCTCTATGTATCTCTGAGTCTCTATGTATCTCTATTAATCTGTGTCTCTGTGTCTTTTATGTATCTCTATGTATCTCTGTGTCTCTGAGTCTCTATGTATCTCTATTAATCTGTGTCTTCTATGTATCTCTATGTATCTCTGTATCTCTGAGTCTCTATGTATCTCTATTAATCTGTCTCTGAGTCTCTATGTCTGCTGCTATGAATCCCCGCACGGTGATGATAACGATGATGATGATATCAGCCACTTGGTGTGAGCTGCTATCGTCACGTGCGCTAGGCCACGTCGAAGACCTACACAGTAGCTCATAGGGGCCTTACACGGCTGGTAACATAAACATCGTTTAGTTTTGGAATGGGCCTCAATGAGCGTGGGTCTCTAGGAATCTGTGTCTCAGTGTCTCTATGCCTTGAGAGTATTGGTCTGCTGCTAGAAATCCCCGCATGGTGATGATGACGACGATGATATCAGCCACTTGGTGTGAGCTGCTATCGTCACGTGCGCTAGGCCACGTCGAAGACCTACACAGTCGCTCAGAGGGGCCTTAGCTGGTAACATAAACATCGTTTAGTTTTGGAATGGGCCTCAATGAGCGTGGGTCTCTAGGAATCTGTGTCTCAGTGTCTCTATGCCTTGAGAGTATTGGTCTGCTGCTAGAAATCCCTGCACGGTGATGATGACGACGATGATATCAGCCACTTGGTGTGAGCTGCTATCGTCACGTGCGCTAGGCCACGTCGAAGACCTACACAGTCGCTCAGAGGGGCCTTAGCTGGTAACATAAACATCGTTTAGTTTTGGAATGGGCCTCAATGAGCGTGGGTCTCTAGGAATCTGTGTCTCAGTGTCTCTATGCCTTGAGAGTATTGGTCTGCTGCTAGAAATCCCTGCACGGTGATGATGACGATGATGATATCAGCCACTTGGTGTGAGCTGCTATCGTCACGTGCGCTAGGCCACGTCGAAGACCTACACAGTAGCTCATAGGGGCCTTAGCTGGTAACATAAACATCGTTTAGTTTTGGTACGGGCCTCAATGAGCGTGGGTCTCTAGGAATCTGTGTCTCAGTGTCTCTATGCCTTGAGAGTATTGGTCTGCTGCTAGAAATCCCCGCACGGTGATGATGACGACGATGATATCGGCCACTTGGTGTGAGCTGCTATCGTCACGTGCGCTAGGCCACGTCGAAGACCTACACAGTAGCTCATAGGGGCCTTACACGGCTGGTAACATAAACATTGTTTAGTTTTGGTACGGGCCTCAATGAGCGTGGGTCTCTAGGAATCTGTGTCTCAGTGTCTCTATGCCTTGAGAGTATTGGTCTCCTGCTAGAAATCCCCGCACGGTGATGATGACGACGATGATATCGGCCACTTGGTGCGTCGCTCGTCTGCGCAAAGAGCTGACACAGCAGCTCAGAGGCATCTCCCTCACCTGGTTCGAAAGAGTTCAACAGAACCACGGCATTCAAAAGTGTTTGGGGGCAACTCTGCATCGTGAAGCGGAAGTGCCGGTCAAGTAACGAGATGAGCGGGCGTAGAAAATTATTCATTCTTGGAATGGGTCCTCCCCCACCCACCCCCACACAAACATGGACAAAGGTCCCCCGTGTAGCCTGTAACAGACTGTAGGGGCAAGTGCTGTTAGCGAGCACCTATGAAGGCCGGTAACGGCACACGAGGGGGTGGGTGGCCAGCACCACGCCCGACCGCCTTTGTCTCCCCAGCGGCGATGTTTACACATCGCTGCACCAGGGTACTCATTTGAGGCTGAGTCGACCTAGCGGAGGCCCGGGACCAGTTCAGACAATCGTCACTGGTGTTGGCCGTGAGCGGGAATCGAACCCGGGTCGCCGGGTTCATAGCGCAGCGTAGCGCTAACCGCTACACTACCGCTCCCCACACACACAGTGACACACACACACCCACACAGGGGTCTAGAGGAGACGACACCACCACCACATTGATCTTCATCTAGCAGCGGAGAGACCACGGTGGATTACACTAAGACAGAGAGGAATACGTGACTGAGAGATCAGACAACAGGTGCTAGAAACATCACCACCGCCATCGCCACCACGAGTTTTCAGTTTAATTTATTAGGATTTACCCCGTGAGCCATTCACCTCTTGATTTGGGTTCAACTGCAACAAACAATAATAATAACATCACAAGATGCACCTCAAATTCATTGTACACAAATCTAAACGCCACGTATGTAAACGGTGAAATCCCACGGAAAAAAATCACAACCCGTCCATGCTACTACGTACAAAAACATTCCATTTCCATGTTTGATCCCAATAACAATCGTAATGCAATACGGATCGAAATTTTAAGTGTAAATCTATGGTAAATCAAAAAAATCGGGCCAAACCAAGTCCCTCTAAAAACTCACTAAAACACCACCAAATCGATCTCCATCCAGCAGTGGATAGACCACGGTGATGATACATCGACAGAGAGTAATACTCTGGCTTAGAGATCACAAGGAGTTAGAGACATCATCACCACAATGATCTCCATCCAGCAGTGGATAGACCACGGTGATGATACATCGACAAGAGAGGAATACTCTGGCTTAGAGATCACAAGGAGTTAAGAGACATCACCACCACAGTGATCTCCATCCAGCAGTGGATAGACCACGGTGATGATACATCGACAAGAGAGGAATACTCTGGCTTAGAGATCACACACAAGCAGTTACAGGAGACATCACCACCACAGTGATCTCCATCCAGCAGTGGATAGACCACGGTGATGATACATCGACAGAGAGGAGTACGCTGGCTTAGAGATCACACACAAGCAGTTACAGGAGACACCACCACAATGATCTCCATCCAGCAGTGGATAGACCACGGTGATGATACATCGACAATAGAGGAATAAGCTGGCTTAGAGATCACACACAAGGAGTTAGAGGTGACATCACCACCACAATGATCTCCATCCAGCAGTGGATAGACCACGGTGATGATACATCGACAAGAGAGGAATACTCTGGCTTAGAGATCACACGCAAGGCGTTAGAGGAGACATCACCACCACAATGATCTTCATCCAGCAGTGGATAGACCACGGTGATGATACATCGACAATAGAGAAATACTCTGGCTTAGAGATCACACACTTAAGCAGTTACAGGAGACATCATCACCACAATGATCTCCATCCAGCAGTGGATACACCACGGTGATGATACATCGACAGAGAGGAGTACGCTGGCTTAGAGATCACAAGGAGTTAGAGACATCATCACCACAGTGATCTCCATCCAGCAGTGGATAGACCACGGTGATGATACATCGACAAGAGAGGAATACGCTGGCTTAGAGATCACAAGGAGTTAGAGACATCATCACCACAATTATCTTCATCCAGCAGTGGATAGACCACGGTGATGATACATCGACAATAGAGGAATAAGCTGGCTTAGAGATCACACACAAGGAGTTAGAGGTGACATCACCACCACAATGATCTCCATCCAGCAGTGGATAGACCACGGTGATGATACATCGACAATAGAGGAATACTCTGGCTTAGAGATCACACACAAGGAGTTAGAGACACCACCACCACAATGATCTCCATCCAGCAGTGGATAAACCACGGTGATGATACATCGACAAGAGAGGAATAAGCTGGCTTAGTGATCACACGCAAGGAGTTAGAGACATCATCACCACAATGATCTCCATCCAGCAGTGGATAGACCACGGTGATGATACATCGACAATAGAGGAATAAGCTGGCTTAGAGATCACACACAAGCAGTTACAGGAGACATCACCACAATGATCTCCATCCAGCAGTGGATAGACCACGGTGATGATACATCGACAATAGAGGAATACTCTGGCTTAGAGATCACAAGGAGTTAGAGACATCACCACCACAATGATCTCCATCCAGCAGTGGATAGACCACGGTGATGATACATCGACAATAGAGGAATACTCTGGCTTAGAGATCACAAGGAGTTAGAGACATCACCACCACAATGATCTTCATCCAGCAGTGGATACACCACGGTGATGATACATCGACAGAGAGGAGGAGTACGCTGGCTTAGAGACCACCACCAACATCACCACCACCAGTTTAACACGTAGGCTTTCGCGACCAATATTATTCATAATAAAGGTTTTTGGGTTATATCGCTTTTATTTATAAATGTGTCGTAACCCTCCACCACCCGACACGGCCAATCAGCAAAAAAAAGTGTCACGTTGACACTTTTTTTTTAAAACCGGGAGCAAGTGAGGGCTTTGCCATTCTGGCGAATTGCCCGATGATGCTGGAAGTATTTACCAGCGAAACGTCGTACTACTCAAACTGTAAATGTTGTGGATTCACTCTTCAACACACCGGTGGGCTAAAGTAGTGAACTAATTTGTCTTTTGTCAACGTGACACTTTTTTTTGCTGATTGGCCGTGTCGGGTGGTGGAGGGTTACGACACATTTATAAATTAACGCGATTTAACCCAAAAACCTTTATTATGAATCACCACCACCAACCAACTAAACCTATCTCCATCCAGCAGCGGAGAGACCACGACGCTCGCGTTACCAACCACCTCCGTTGTACGCTCGACAAACGAAACAAAGATAAATAAACAACTTCCTGAAAAGAAAAAAATACCCCGACCGAGGCTGCGGCGGCGGCGGCGAGGGCTGCCGCACCCGGGCGAGGTCGCCTCGAGGCCGGCGGGAGAATCCAGGCGAGGCCGTGGTCCGACCAGGCCACGTATGCCGTCCGCGGACTTTTTTTTATTTATTAAAAACTTTAAATTCAAAATATAACAAGCGACAGACTTACCCTTGGCCATGTCGAAGTCTGTGTGTAATGTAAAACGTCGCTTGTTGTTGTTGTTGTTGCTGTTGCGCTGTTTGTTGCTTTTCGTTGTTTAAAACTTAAAACGAAACAAACAAGAACCCGTCACCACCGGCTTCGCGTGAGGAGAATTCCCACCAGAGGTTGGCGCGAGACGTCGACGGGTCGCGATGCGGCGGCGGCGGGGGGGGGCGAACGGCCGCTTCCGTTCGGTCGCGGTTGGCGTTGGCAATTACGAAACGCGAAATTGGCCGCCATACCGCAGCCGCCAACCGCCGCCGCCCGCCACCAATCAGCGCGCAGCACACGCGCGACAGCCCCACCCACACACGCTAGACCACACCCACACACGCTAGACCACACCCACACACGCTAGACCACACCCACACACGCTAGACCACACCCACAACAAAAACAACCGCCATTCGCCACCAAACTGGCGGTGACGTCACCACAGTTTTATTTATTTTATGGTATAGCCCTGTGAGCCATTCGGCTCTTGAATCGGGTGAAACCGCAACAAACAAACAAAAACTAAAACATAAGAAACATCATGGCCCATGCACCTCCTATGTACATCATGCTCATGTTTATGTTAATTCCTTTGTCAAAGCGTTTTGCTTCCTCCCACACAGCTCAAAGGACGCGACCTGGGCTTGGCTGTTTTCACTCCAACGCTGTCCTCATGACAGCACGGTCCCTTCACCTGATGAAGGCCACTTGTGTTGTGGCCGAAACGTCGTGATTTTGGTTATTTTATTTTTTTACCTACGTGGTGACTTTACCGAATAGAACCAAAGAGTATCTTAAAGTGACTTTGTGTGACTGTGCAAACAGAAAATCCAGGAAAAAAAAACATCAAAAAATTCCAGAAAAAGCACCGTACACCAACGCTGTGTGCAAAAATCCCAGTGGGATGCAAGCCAAACAACAACAACAACCACAAGACAACTAAGATTAAGGCCATCAGTCTAACTCCGTTACTACAACAACAACAACCACAAGACAACTAAGATTAAGGCCATCAGTCTAACTCCGTACTACAACAACCACAACAAGACAACTTTAGATTAAGGCCATCAGTCTAAACTCCGTACTACAACAACAACCACAAGACAACTTTATATTAAGGCCATCAGTCTAACTCCGTACTACAACAACAACCACAAGACAACTAAGATTAAGGCCATCAGTCTAACTCCGTACTGCAATAAACAAAAACATGGCCAAACCAAAACAACTTTTCGAAATCACCAAAATAAATCCATAAAAGCAATGTAACAGTGATCATGGGGACTGTGACCGAATTTTTAACAAAAAACGACATTAATAACATGTAACACCAAACCCTAGAGCCATAGCTGGCTGCATGAGTTGCTCCACAACAACAGGAGCGTCAGTCGGAGTATCACATTTTTCAATGCACCTTTAAGATCAGCACGCTAAATCAAAACACAGATTATACTTTGCAACGGTCATCCGGAGCGAAACATTTTATTTTATTTTAGGCCACTGAATAGCAGTGGCAGCTAGGGGTGTACAACTCCTCTAGAGCAGTTTTGAGTGAAGGACTCATAAGTAGTGATTCAAGTTGCAGTTTATTGGCAATAGCATTCCACGACGCTTGTGCCAGGCCATGTGCACCTTGAGGCCACATGAAGTGTCGAAACCTGCTGGCAGGAGGTCACGGGGCAGACCCAGGTGCCACGGGTCCACTGACTGAGACGACTGGCTGATGCACCACCTGTGCCCCCTCCTGTGCCAACCTGCTGTGCCACGCGGCGCTCCGCTCATTGTTGTGAGCGTCGCTCCTCCGCCCTCCGTTGTTGTTGGAGGGCGACAGCCTCCAACTGCCCAGTAGCATCCTTCACGAGCCTCCTCCACAGAGGCCGATTTGACACCGCTGGTACCGGTCATCGGCAAGTCCACTCAGCTCCACGTCCTTCTGTACCACATCACTCCATCTCTTCTCTAGCCCGTGCCGCGCCCGCTTAGCCCCCTCGATCTGGCCGAACAAAAGCTGTTTAGGCATGTGGTGGCTGGGCATGCGGGCTACATGACCCAGCCAACGCAGCCTTGCCTGCCGGAGGAGCTCACCGATGGAACTTTGTCCACATCTTTCAAGGATTTGTGAGCTCCTCACAAAATCCAGCTTTGTCAAACCCAGGATGGATCGTAGGCAGGCCAGCCTAAATGTATCTAACCGGTGAAGATGTTCCATTAAGGGTGCCCACGTTTCGCAAGCATAGAGAAGGGAGGGAATGACCGTGGCCGAGAAGACCTGAAGCTTCATGCGGAGTAATAGACCAGGTAGCTTCCACACAGCGTTACGCAACCGATGAAAAGATAATGCCGCTCGACTGATTCGGAGTGAGACCTCTGCTGTTAAACCGGAGCCGGTCATGAGCACACTGCCCAGGTATGGGAAATTTTCCACTCTCTCCACAACTGCCACATCAGCGATTGGGAGTTGTGGGAGTGGAGTGTCCGATGGTACAAAATACCCAAGCAGGTGCTTCGTTTTGGTGGGGCTGATGGTGAGGCCCCACCTCTTAGTGGCACGCTCCAGTTTCCGCAACAGCGCCTCCAACTCCTTCTCTGAGTGAGCCGCAATTACCAGGTCATCGGCATACATAACGTGGTTGACCAATAGGGAGCCATCCCTTGACCGCACCCGGGCATCGATCAGCCTCCCATTGTATCTGTACCAGATGGAAATTCCTCCGATACAGCTACTGAAGGCTTCACGAACTACGTGGTTGAAATAGATGTTAAAAAATGTTGGATCCAGAGGACATCCCTGTCACACCCCAAGGTGAACCAGGAATGGCTCCGACTCCCAGCCACATAGTTTTACCCGTGACCGCTCACCATCATGAAGGTCCTTAATGATCATGAGCAGCGGGTCAGGGACTCCAAAAGCACGAAGAACAACCCAGAGCCCAGGCCTACTGATGGTATCATAGGCCTTGACCAGGTCAAAAAAGCAGAGATGTAGGTCTTGTTGGAATTACCTACACCTCTGCTGTACCAAACGGAAGGAAAATATGGCATCTCTGCAGAACCGCCCTTTCCTGAAACCGCATTGGGGCTCAGCAAGCCTCTCCTCAGCATGCCTGGCAAGGCAGTGTTGAATAATCCTTGCCAGGACCTTTCCTGTCACACTGAGGAATGAGATGCCCCTGTAGTTGTTACAGTCTGTGCGGTCTCCCATCTTAAAGATGGGGACCACCAGGGCATCCTTCCAGTCCTGCGGAACCTGTCCAGTGGTCCAGACTGTTGTTATGATGTCATATAGGGCAGTCTGTGCACAAACGCCACCCTCCCTCAACATTTCGCTTGGGAGATCATCTCTGCCCGGTGCCTTTCCTGGTCTCAGACTCTGGATCACCTTCAGTACTTCCTCAACAGATGGCACCTCAGACAGCCACTCACAGGGGGTGACTTCCTCTTCCAATATTTGAGGCACCGTAGCCTCAGCAGGTTCATCCCCACTTTGTGCCACGATATTTTCCTGGCTGAGGAATTTCCCCTCCACCAGGACCTCACAGAAATGCTCAGCAATCTGCAAACCTGTTTCTGGGGGTTGGAGATTGGATCACCGATTTTTCCCCTCATGATGGTAATAGGTGTGGCGCTGCAGGGTACTTTTAAATAGAGATTTGTGATCGCGGGCCACTGAGGTAGACTCCATCTCCTCAGCAACCCGCGACCACCACCCATCCTTGCAGCGCCTCACGGCTCTCCGAACCTCCGAGCGAAGGCTGCGGTAAGCCTCCTCATTCTCTGACGTGGGATTCTGTAGCCGATGATATTGGGCCTGTCGCTTTATCTCAACTATCCTGAACACCTCCTCTGTCAGCCAGGGTCTCTGGGGAGGTCTGGACCGCGTACCCAAAGCAGCCATTGCAGCCGCATGAGTCACAGTCCTAAACCTCGCCCATTTACCCTCGACATCAGGAGGAGTGGCGGACGATGCCAACCCCAGTTGCAAGCGATGATGAAATTCTCGCTTGCAACTTTCATCAGCTAGCTGAGACCAGGCCACCTTAGGTTTGAATGGGGTCCTGACTGTACACCCACCACCGGAGTGGAAGAATGGCAGGCACATCTTACAGATGACTAGTCGATGGTCAGAGAGTAGATCAGCTCCACGGTAGGTCCTGTTGTCAGCCTCCTATAGTTGTTATTGAGCTGATCTGGCCCATGCCTTCCAATCATTCCAGACAAGGTGCTTGCATTATGACCAACTCGGGCATTGAAGTCACCCAACAAGATGACTCTATCCCGAGGGGCCACTTTAGCCAGCACCTGTGACAGGAGGTCATAGAAGGCATCTGACTCATCGGCCTTGCCTCCATCCCTCCACGGATGTTCGTCTTCGCTGGGGGCATAAGTAACCACGACCACCACTCCTCGCCTCCGGTTGATGGGAAGGCGAGCCCAAAGTAGCCTGGGGCTTACAGCTTCCCACACCTCACCGTCACGCTCCCACGCCCCCTTCATTCTTTTGTTCCGAAGAAGAGCCACACCCTGTTGTTTGGCAGTCTGCTGCCCCGAGTAGAGGACCGTCCACCCCTCATGGTGGCAGGAGCCAGGGCCGGTCCACCGGACCTCCTGAATGCCGCAGAGATCCAGGCGGTACCGGTCCAGCTTCCGACAGAGGAGCGGCAGCCTCTCCTCCGCAGTGAGCGTTCGAACATTCCACGTGGCCACACGAAGTGGCTTTTCGTTGTTTCTGGAGGAGCCCCGAAGGTAGAGATTTAATCTCCTGGCTCCGCCAAATGGGGTTTGGCCAGGAGACGTCATAGACGCCTGTCCCCCTGGAGTCTCTGACACAAGCTTATTAATTAGATATTTTCCCTCGCACCCTTCCAGAGCCCCCATTTAGCCGCTGTGGTGGTCACAAACGCCCCGAAGGGAAAAGGCCAATCGGAATTGGCCCTCCCCCCCACAGCACTGTCCACGATAACGTTGCCTGTCCGGCACCACGGGGAGATAGGGGGTTGTTTTTGCCGCAGACACACACACAGACACACACACAGACACACACAGACACACACACAGACACACACACACAGACACACACACACAGACACACACACACAGACAGACACACACAGACACACACACAGACACACACACAGACAAACACGATCGTTAATGGTTACACGCTACATGAAGGATTGCCGGGAAATCTTTCTCCATGATGACTAAATGTTTGTAGCCAGAGGTAAACCCACACCCCTCCCTCCCTACCTCCCTCCCCTCCCTCCCTCACTCCCCTCCATCCCTCCCTCCCCTCCATCCCTCCCCTCCTTCCCTCCCCTCTCTGCTCTCCCTCCCTCCTCTCCCTCCCTCCCTAGCTCCTCCCTCCCCTTCCCTCCCTCCCTCCCTCCTCTCCCTCCCTCCCTAGCTCCCTCCCCTCCCTCCCTAGCTCCCTCCCTCCCCTCCCTCCCTCCCCTCCATCCCTCCCTCTCCTCCCTCCCCTCCATCCCTCCCTCCCTCCCCTCCATCCCTCCCTCCCTCCCCTTCCCTCTCCTCCCTCCCTCCCTCCTCAACTGAGCCGCTGCACTGATAACACTGAATGAACCCTGATCGCATGAGAATTCAGTTCTTAATCACTGAGGCTCACAGAGCCAGACTAAGGCTCCCTCCCATAGGGTTCAGTGTTAATCACTGAGACTCCCATAGGGTTCAGTGTTAATCACCGAGTCTCCCATAGGGTTCAGTGTTAATCACTGAGACTCCCATAGGGATCAGTGTTAATCACCGAGTCTCCCATAGGGTTCAGTGTTAATCACTGAGACTCCCATAAGGTTCAGTGTTAATCACTGAGGCTCACAGAGCCAGACTAAGGCTCCCTCCCATAGGGTTCAGTGTTAATCACTGAGGCTCACAGAGCCAGACTAAGGCTCCCTCCCATAGGGTTCAGTGTTAATCACTGAGACTCACAGAGCCAGACTAAGGCTCCCTCCCATAGGGTTCAGTGTTAATCACTGAGGCTCACAGAGCCAGACTAAGACTCCCTCCCATAGGGTTCAGTGTTAATCACTGAGACTCCCATAGGGTTCAGTGTTAATCACTGAGACTCCCATAGGGTTCAGTGTTAATCACCGAGACTCCCGCAGGGTTCAATGTTAATCACTGAGACTCCCATAGGGTTCAGTGTTAATCACCGAGACTCCCACAGGGTTCAATGTTAATCACCGAGACTCCCGCAGGGTTCAATGTTAATCACTGAGACTCCCATAGGGTTCAGTGTTAATCACTGAGACTCCCACAGGGTTCAATGTTAATCACTGAGACTCCCATAGAGTTCAGTGTTAATCACTGAGACTCCCATAGGGTTCAGTGTTAATCACCGAGACTCCCACAGGGTTCAGTGTTAATCACTGAGACTCCCACAGGGTTCAGTGTTAATCACTGAGACTCCCATAGGGTTCAGTGTTAATCACTGAGACTCCCACAGGGTTCAGTGTTAATCACTGAGACTCCCACAGGGTTCAGTGTTAATCACTGAGACTCCCGCAGGGTTCAATGTTAATCACTGAGACTCCCATAGGGTTCAGTGTTAATCACCGAGACTCCCACAGGGTTCAATGTTAATCACCGAGACTCCCGCAGGGTTCAATGTTAATCTGGCTCCGTAAGCCTCAATGATTAACATTGAACCCCCACTCTCCCCCCTCTCTCCCCACTTTCCCTTCCCCTATCTCTCTCCCCCCACCCTCCCTGCCCCCCCACCCTCCCTGCCCCCCCCCTCCCCCCCACTCCCCCCACACCTCTCCCCCCACGCAGTTAAAGTCGCGAGCTGTCCCCCTACCCACCGCATAGACCGAGCGAGACTCCCCAACGCACTCAGTGACCATCGCCTGCCGCTGGCTGGCTCGGGTACGGTGCGAAAGAAGTCCTCCACCACCGCCAGGTGAGAGCCTGGCTCTGTGAGCCTCAGTGATTAACACTGAACCCTATGGGAGTCTCAGTGATTAACACTGAACCCTATGGGAGTCTCAGTGATTAACACTGAACCCTATGGGAGTCTCAGTGATTAACACTGAACCCTATGGGAGTCTCAGTGATTAACACTGAACCCTATGGGAGTCTCAGTGATTAACACTGAACCCTATGGGAGTCTCAGTGATTAACACTGAACCCTATGGGAGTCTCAGTGATTAACACTGAACCCTATGGGAGTCTCAGTGATTAACACTGAACCCTATGGGAGTCTCAGTGATTAACACGGAACCCTATGGGAGTCTCAGTGATTAACACTGAACCCTATGGGAGTCTCAGTGATTAACACTGAACCCAGTGGGAGTCTCAGTGATTAACACTGAACCCTATGGGAGTCTCAGTGATTAACACGGAACCCTATGGGAGTCTCAGTGATTAACACTGAACCCTATGGGAGTCTCGGTGATTAACACTGAACCCTGTGGGAGTCTCAGTGATTAACACTGAACCCTATGGGAGTCTCAGTGATTAACACTGAACCCTATGGGAGTCTCGGTGATTAACACTGAACCCTATGGGAGTCTCAGTGATTAACACGGAATCCTATGGGAGTCTCAGTGATTAACACTGAACCCTATGGGAGTCTCGGTGATTAACACTGAACCCTATGGGAGTATCAGTGATTAACACTGAACCCTATGTGAGCCTCAGTGATTAACACTGAACCCTGTGGGAGTCTCAGTGATTAACACTGAACCCTATGGGAGTCTCAGTGATTAACACGGAACCCTATGGGAGTCTCAGTGATTAACACTGAACCCTATGGGAGTCTCGGTGATTAACACTGAACCCTATGGGAGTATCAGTGATTAACACTGAACCCTATGTGAGCCTCAGTGATTAACACTGAACCCTGTGGGAGTCTCAGTGATTAACACTGAACCCTATGGGAGTCTCAGTGATTAACACTGAACCCTATGGGAGTCTCAGTGATTAACACGGAACCCTATGGGAGTCTCAGTGATTAACACTGAACCCTATGGGAGTCTCGGTGATTAACACTGAACCCTATGGGAGTCTCAGTGATTAACACTGAACCCTATGGGAGTCTCAGTGATTAACACTGAACCCTATGGGAGTCTCAGTGATTAACACTGAACCCTATGGGAGTCTCAGTGATTAACACTGAACCCTATGGGAGTCTCGGTGATGAACACTGAACCCTATGGGAGTCTCGGTGATTAACACTGAACCCTGTGGGAGTCTCAGTGATTAACACTGAACCCTATGGGAGTCTCGGTGATGAACACTGAACCCTATGGGAGTATCAGTGATTAACACTGAACCCTATGTGAGCCTCAGTGATTAACACTGAACCCTGTGGGAGTCTCAGTGATTAACACTGAACCCTATGGGAGTCTCAGTGATTAACACGGAACCCTATGGGAGTCTCAGTGATTAACACTGAACCCTATGGGAGTCTCGGTGATTAACACTGAACCCTATGGGAGTATCAGTGATTAACACTGAACCCTATGTGAGCCTCAGTGATTAACACTGAACCCTGTGGGAGTCTCAGTGATTAACACTGAACCCTATGGGAGTCTCAGTGATTAACACTGAACCCTATGGGAGTCTCAGTGATTAACACGGAACCCTATGGGAGTCTCAGTGATTAACACTGAACCCTATGGGAGTCTCGGTGATTAACACTGAACCCTATGGGAGTCTCAGTGATTAACACTGAACCCTATGGGAGTCTCAGTGATTAACACTGAACCCTATGGGAGTCTCAGTGATTAACACTGAACCCTATGGGAGTCTCAGTGATTAACACTGAACCCTATGGGAGTCTCGGTGATGAACACTGAACCCTATGGGAGTCTCGGTGATTAACACTGAACCCTGTGGGAGTCTCAGTGATTAACACTGAACCCTATGGGAGTCTCGGTGATGAACACTGAACCCTATGGGAGTCTCGGTGATGAACACTGAACCCTATGGGAGTCTCAGTGATTAACACTGAACCCTATGGGAGTCTCGGTGATTAACACTGAACCCTATGGGAGTCTCAGTGATTAACACTGAACCCTATGGGAGTCTCGGTGATTAACACTGAACCCTATGGGAGTCTCAGTGATTAACACTGAACCCTATGGGAGTCTCAGTGATTAACACTGAACCCTATGTGAGCCTCAATGATTAACACTGAACCCTATGGGAGTCTCAGTGATTAACACTGAACACTATGGGAGTCTCGGTGATTAACATTGAACCCTATGGGAGTCTCAGTGATTAACACTGAACCCTATGGGAGACTCAGTGATTAACACTGAACTCTATGGGAGTCTCGGTGATTAACACTGAACCCTATGGGAGACTCAGTGATTAACACTGAACCCTATGGGAGTCTCGGTGATTAACACTGAACCCTATGGGAGTCTCAGTGATTAACAGTGAACCCTATGGGAGTCTCAGTGATTAACAGTGAACCCTATGGGAGTCTCAGTGATTAACACTGAACCCTATGGGAGTCTCAGTGATTACCACTGAACCCTATGGGAGTCTCAGTGATTAACACTGAACCCTATGGGAGTCTCAGTGATTAACACTGAACCCTATGGGAGTCTCAGTGATTAACAGTGAACCCTATGGGAGTCTCAGTGATTAACACTGAACCCTATGGGAGTCTCAGTGATTAACACTGAACCCTATGGGAGTCTCAGTGATTAACACTGAACCCTATGGGAGTCTCAGTGATTAACACTGAACCCTATGGGAGTCTCAGTGATTAACACGGAACCCTATGGGAGTCTCAGTGATTAACACTGAACCCTATGGGAGTTTCGGTGATTAACACTGAACCCTATGGGAGTCTCAGTGATTAACACTGAACCCTATGGGAGTCTCAGTGATTAACACTGAACCCTATGGGAGTCTCAGTGATTAACACTGAACCCTATGGGAGTCTCAGTGATTAACACTGAACCCTATGGGAGTCTCAGTGATGAACACTGAACCCTATGGGAGTCTCGGTGATTAACACTGAACCCTGTGGGAGTCTCAGTGATTAACACTGAACCCTATGGGAGTCTCGGTGATGAACACTGAACCCTATGGGAGTCTCGGTGATGAACACTGAACCCTATGGGAGTCTCGGTGATGAACACTGAACCCTATGGGAGTCTCGGTGATTAACACTGAACCCTATGGGAGTCTCAGTGATTAACACTGAACCCTATGGGAGTCTCGGTGATTAACACTGCACCCTATGGGAGTCTCAGTGATTAACACTGAACCCTATGGGAGTCTCAGTGATTAACACTGAACCCTATGGGAGTCTCAGTGATTAACACTGAACCCTATGGGAGTCTCAGTGATTAACACTGAACCCTATGGGAGTCTCGGTGATTAACATTGAACCCTATGGGAGTCTCAGTGATTAACACTGAACCCTATGGGAGACTCAGTGATTAACACTGAACCCTATGGGAGACTCAGTGATTAACACTGAACCCTATGGGAGTCTCGGTGATTAACACTGAACCCTATGGGAGACTCAGTGATTAACACTGAACCCTATGGGAGTCTCGGTGATTAACACTGAACCCTATGGGAGTCTCAGTGATTAACAGTGAACCCTATGGGAGTCTCAGTGATTAACACTGAACCCTATGGGAGTCTCAGTGATTAACACTGAACCCTATGGGAGACTCAGTGATTAACACTGCACCCTATGGGAGTCTCAGTGATTAACACTGAACCCTATGGGAGTCTCAGTGATTAACACTGAACCCTGTGGGAGTCTCAGTGATTAACACTGAACCCTATGGGAGTCTCAGTGATTAACAGTGAACCCTATGGGAGTCTCAGTGATTAACACTGAACCCTATGGGAGTCTCAGTGATTAACACTGAACCCTATGGGAGACTCAGTGATTAACACTGCACCCTATGGGAGTCTCAGTGATTAACACTGAACCCTATGGGAGTCTCAGTGATTAACACTGAACCCTGTGGGAGACTCAGTGATAACACTGAACCCTATGGGAGTCTCAGTGATTAACACTGAATCCTATGGGAGTCTCGGTGATTAACATTGAACCCTATGGGAGTCTCAGTGATTAACACTGAACCCTATGGGAGTCTCGGTGATTAACAACGAACCCTATGGGAGTCTCAGTGATTAACACTGAACCCTGTGGGAGACTCAGTGATAACACTGAACCCTATGGGAGTCTCGGTGATTAACACTGCACCCTATGGGAGTCTCACTGATTAACACTGAACCCTTTGGGAGGGAGCCTTAGTCTGGCTCTGTGAGCCTCAGTGATTAACACTGAACCCTATGGGAGGGAGCCTTAGTCTGGCTCTGTGAGCCTCAGTGATTAACACTGAACTCTATGGGAGAGAGCCTTAGTCTGGCTCTCTGAGCCTCAGTGATTAAGAACTGAACTCAATGGGAGGGAGCCTTAGTCTGGCTCTGTGAGCCTCAGTGATTAATAACTGAACCCTATGGGAGGGAGCCTTAGTCTGGCTCTGTGAGCCTCAGTGGTTAACACTGAACCTTGAGGGAGCCTTAGCCTGGCTCCGTGAGCCTCAGTGATTAACACTGAACCCTATGGGAGGGAGCCTTAGTCTGGTTCTGTGAGCCTCAGTGATTAAGACTGAACCCTATGGGAGGGAGTCTTAGTCTGGCTCTGTGAGCCTCAGTGATTAATAACTGAACCCTATGGGAGGGAGTCTTAGTCTGGCTCTGTGAGCCTCAGTGATTAACACTGAACTCTATGGGAGGGAGCCTTAGTCTGGCTCTGTGAGCCTCAGTGATTAATAACTGAACCATATGGGAGGGAGTCTTAGTCTGGCTCTGTGAGCCTCAGTGATTACAAATGCCGTGGCGAGATGTCGCCTGGTCTACAGGAAGTCGTGGGTTAGATCCTGACACCACAGTGGCTAGGAGATGTTGACTACCTCGCCTGGTATACAGGAGGTCGTGGTTAGATCCTGTGTAACCACAGTGGCTAGGAGATGTTGACTACCTCGCCTGTGGGTCTCTGTGAGTGTGGGTCTCTGTTAGTGTGAGTCTCTGTGGGTCTCTGTGAGTATGGGTCTCTGTGGGTGTCTGTTAGTGTGGGTCTCTGTGAGTGTGGGTCTCTGTGAGTCTCTGTTAGTGTGGGTCTCTGTGGGTCTCTGTTAGTGTGGGTCTCTGTGGGTCTCTGTGAGTGTGGGTCTCTGTGGGTCTCTGTGAGTATGGGTCTCTGTGAGTGTGGGTCTCTGTGGGTCTCTGTTAGTGTGGGTCTCTGTGGGTCTCTGTGAGTGTGGGTCTCTGTGAGTGTGGGTCTCTGTGAGTCTCTGTTAGTGTGGGTCTCTGTGGGTCTCTGTGAGTGTGGGTCTCTGTGGGTGTGGGTCTCTGTGGGTCTCTGTGAGTGTGGGTCTCTGTGTGTCTATGAGTCTCTGTGGGTCTCTGTGGGTCTCTATGCATCTCTATTAATCTGTGTCTCTATGGGTCTCTGTGTGTCTACATGAGTCTCTATGCATCACTATTAGTCTCAGTGTCTCTATGGGTCTCTATGGGTCTCTGTGTGTCTACATGGATCTCTGTGTGTCTACATGGGTCTCTATGCATCTCTATTGATCTGTGTGTCTCTATGGGTCTCTGTGTGTCGACATGGGTCTCTATGCATCTTTACTGATCTGTATGCCTCTATGGGTCTCTATGGGTCTCTGTGTGTCTACATGGGTCTCTATGCATCTCCATTGATCTCTAGGAATCTCTATTAATCACTGGGTCTCTGTGTGTCTCTCTTCGTTTAGAGGATTTGGCTGTGGCTAGAAATTCCCACGTGGTCATTGATGATGATGATATCAGCCACCCTTGACTCTTTAAACAACGAGGGGGGTCCTTAGGGGTTGGGGGGGACTTTTATTTTGAAGGGTGGCCCCGTGGGGTTGAGCGAGAGGGGAGGGGGGTCCTTAGGGGTTGGGGGGGGGGCTTTTATTTTGAAGGGTGGCCCCGTGGGGTTGAGCGAGAGAGGGGGGGGTCCTTAGGGGTTGGGGGGGACTTTTATTTTGAAGGGTGGCCCCGTGGGGTTCAGCGAGGTTCCACCCCCCCACCCCCCACTGTTGACTCTTTAAATACCGCGGGGTAAGTCTGTGTACAGGGAGAGTCAACATCACGACAATGATTTACACGGTGGTGATGGTGGTGGTGATGGTGGTGGTGATGGTGGTGATGGTGTTGGTGATGGTGGTGGTGATGGTGGTGGTGATGGTGGTGGTGATGGTGGTGGTGGTGACGGTGGTGGTGATGGAGGTGGTGGCGATGGAGGTGGTGGCGATGGAGGTGATGGAGGTGGTGATGGTGGTGGTGATGATGGTGGTGATGGTGGTGACGGTGGTGGTGATGGAGGTGGTGGCGATGGAGGTGATGGTAGTGATGATGGTGGTGATGGTGGTGGTGGTGTTGATGGTGGTGATGGTGGTGGTGATGGTGGTGATGGTGGTGGTGATGGTGGTGATGGTGGTGGTGGTGATGGTGGTGGTGATGGTGGTGGTGATGGCGGTGATGGTGGTGGTGATGGTGGAGGTGGTGGTGATGGTGGTGATGGTGGTGATGGTGGTGATGGTGGTGGTGGTGATGGTGGTGGTGACGGTGGTGGTGATGGAGGTGGTGGCGATGGAGGTGGTGGCGATGGAGGTGATGGAGGTGGTGATGGTGGTGGTGATGATGGTGCTGATGGTGGTGACGGTGGTGGTGATGGAGGTGGTGGCGATGGAGGTGATGGTAGTGATGACGGTGGTGATGGTGGTGGTGGTGTTGATGGTGGTGGTGATGATGGTGGTGGTGGTGGTGTTGGTGATGGAGGTGGTGTTGGTGGTGGTGTTGGTGATGATGGTGGTGGCGGTGATGGTGGTGGTGATGGAGGTGATGGTGGTGTTGGTGATGATGGTGGCGATGGTGTTGGTGATGGTGGTGGTTGTGGTGGTGGTTATGGAGCTGATCTGCCCACTGACCATCGACTAGTCATCTGTAAGATGCGCCTGCCATTCTTCCACTCCGGTGGTGGGTGTACACCCAGGACCCCATTCCAACCTAAAGTGGCCTGGTCTCAGCTAGCTGATGAAAGTTGCAAGCGAGAATTTCATCATCGCTTGCGGCTGGGGTTGGCATCGTCCCCCACTCCTCCTGATGTCGAGGGTAAATGGGCGAGGTTTAGGACTGTGACTCATGCAGCTGCATTGGCTGCTTTGGGTACGCGGTCCAGACCTCCCCAGAGACCCTGGCTGACAGAGGAGTTGTTCAGGATGGCTGAGAAAAAGCGACAGGCCCACTGTCATCGGCTACAGCATCCCACGTCAGAGAATGAGGAGGCTTACCGCAGCCTTCGCTCGGAGGTTCGGAGAGCCGTGAGGCGCTGCAAGGATGGGTGGTGGTCGCGGGTTGCTGAGGAGATGGAGTCTGCCTAAGTGGCCCGCGATCACAAATCGCTCTGAAGTAACACCTATCACCATGCTTAGGGGAAAGAACGGTGATCCAACGGTGATCCAAAGCTGTTCCTGGGGGTCTCCGATCGATGGTGGTGGTGGTGATGGACGTGGTGGTGGTGGTGATGGTGTAGATGAAGGTAGTGGTGGTGATGGTTGTGGTGGTGGTGGTAATGGTGGTGGTGGTGATGGTGGTGATGGTGGTGGTGATGGTGGTGATGGTGGTGATGGTGGTGGTGATGGTGATGATGGTGGTGGTAATGGTGGTGATGGTGGTGGTGATGGTGGTGGTGATGGTGATGATGGTGGTGGTGATGGTGATGGTGGTGGTGATGGTGGTGGTGATGGTGGTGGTGATGGTGGTGATGGTGGTGGTGATGGTGATGATGGTGGTGGTGATGGTGGTGGTGATGGTGGTGATGGTGGTGGGGATGATGGTGGTGATGATGGTGGTGGTGGTGATGGTGGTGGTGGTATTTGTGGTGTTAATGGTGGTGACCATGACGACGAAGACGTAGGCGATGACGTAGGCGATGTCACCGATGACGTCACCGATGACGTCACCGACCGTCACAATGGCTTACCACGTGGCGTTTCTTCCGTCCCCCAGAATGCATTGGGCTCTTCGCTGCCTGCTGCTGAGCGCCGTGATTGGCTGCCTGCATGCGACCAAGGACAGTGGACGATTCGCAAAGGTGACGAAGCCGATTCAACATCTTGAGGCCTTGTCTCAGGCAACTCCTGAGACACTGTCTCAGTGTCTAGACAGTGGAGACACGTGTCTCAGTGTCTAGACAGCTGAGACCGTGTCTCAGTGTCTCAGTGTCTAGAAACTGAGACACTGAGACCGTGTCTCGGTGTCTCAGCTGTCTCAGTGTCTCGGTGTCTCAGTGTCTAGACAGCTGAGACCGTGTCTCAGTGTCTCAGTGTCTAGACAGCTGAGACCGTGTCTCAGTGTCTCAGTGTCTCAGTGTCTAGACAGCTGAGACACTGTCTCAGTGTCTAGACAGCTGAGACCGTGTCTCAGTGTCTCAGTGTCTCAGTGTCTAGACAGCTGAGACCGTGTCTCAGTGTCTAGACAGCTGAGACACTGAGACACTGAGACACTGAGACACGGTCTCAGCTGTCTCGACACTGAAACCGTGTCTCAGTGTCTAGACAGTGGAGCCCGTGTCTCAGTGTCTCAGTGTCTAGAAACTGAGACACTGAGACCGTGTCTCGGTGTCTCAGCTGTCTCAGTGTCTCGGTGACTCAGTATCTAGACACTGAGACACGTGTCCGAGACACGTGACGGTCTCAGCTGTCTAGACAGCTGAGACACTGAGACACTGAGACACTGAGACACGGTCTCAGCTGTCTAGACACTGAGACCGTGTCTCAGTGTCTAGTGTCTCAGTGTCTCAGTGTCTAGACAGCTGAGACCGTGTCTCAGTGTCTCAGTGTCTCAATGTCTAGACAGCTGAGACACGTGTCTCAGAGTCTAGACAGTGGAGACGGTATCTCAGTGTCTCAGTGCCTCAGTGTCTAGAAACTGAGACACTGAAACCGTGTCTCGGTGTCTCAGCTGTCTCAGTGTCTCGACAGCTGAGACCGTGTCTCAGTGTCTAGACACTGAGACACGTGTCTCCACTGTCTAGACAGCTTAGACACGTGTCTCAGTGTCTCAGCTGTCTAGACACTGAGACCGTGTCTCAGTGTCTAGACAGCTGAGACCGTGTCTCAGTGTCTCAGTGTATAGACAGCTGAGACACTGAGACACTGAGACCGTGTCTCGGTATCTCAGCTGTCTCAGTGTCTCGGTGTCTCAGCTGTCTCAGTGTCTAGACAGTGGAGACAGTGTTTCAGTGTCTAGACACTGAGACACTGAGACACTGAAAACGTGTCTCAGTGTCTCAGCTGTCTAGACACTGAAACCGTGTCTCAGTGTCTAGACAGTGGAGACCGTGTCTCAGTGTCTCAGTGTCTAGAAACTGAGACACTGAAACCGTGTCTCAGTGTCTAGACAGCTGAGACCGTGTCTCAGTGTCTAGAAACTGAGACACTGAGACCGTGTCTCGGTGTCTCAGTGTCTCGGTGTCTCAGCTGTCTAGGTTGAAGTTCTATCAACTTTCTTCTCTATTTCCCCAGGAGGATGACGCCCGCAAAACCCACGGACCGTTCAGAGGCACAGACAAAGCTCCCCCAGGTAGCCTCTAGCAGGGCTGTAGGGGCAAGTGCTGTTAGCTAGCGAGTGGCAGCAGCAGTGTCTATGTACTACACACACCACACACAGACAAAGCTACCCCAGGTAGCCTCTAGCAGGGCTGTAGGTGCAAGTGCTGTTAGCTGGCGAGTAGCATCAGCAGTGTCTATGTACTACACACACCACACACAGACAAAGCTACCCCAGGTAGTCTCTAGCAGGGCTGTAGGTGCAAGTGCTGTTAGCTGGCGAGTAGCATCAGCAGTGTCTATGTACTACACACACCACACACAGACAAAGCTCCCCCAGGTAGCCTCTAACAGGGCTGTAGGGGCAAGTGCTGTTAGCTTGCGAGTAGCAGCAGCAGTGTCTATGTACTACACACACCACACACAGACAAAGCTACCCCAGGTAGCCTCTAGCAGGGCTGTAGGCCTTTGTTCACTACACCCATAGACTCACCACACAGAGACCCATAGATTCACCACACAGAGACCCATAGACTCACCACACAGAGACCCACAGACTCACCACACAGAGACCCATAGACTCACCACACAGAGACCCATAGACTCACCACACAGAGACCCACAGACTCACCACACAGAGACCCACAGACTCACCACACAGAGACCCACAGACTCACCACACAGAGACCCATAGACTCACAACACAGAGACCCCAAAGACTCACCACACAAAGACCCATAGACTCACCACACAGAGACCCACAGACTCGCCACACAGAGACCCCATGACTCACCACACAGAGACCCACAGACTCACCACACAGAGACCCACAGACTCACCACACAGAGACCCACAGACTCACCACACAGAGACCCATAGACTCACTACACAGAGACCCATAGACTCACCACACAGATACCCACAGACTCACCACACAGAGACCCATAGACTCACCACACAGAGACCCATAGACTCACCACACAGAGACCCATAGACTCACCACACAGAGATCCACAGACTCACCACACAGAGACCCATAGACACACCACATAGAGACCCACAGACTCACCAGACAGAGACCATAGACTTACCACACTGAGACCCATAGACTCACCAGACAGAGACCCACAGACTCACCACACAGAGACCCATAGACTCACCACAGAGACCCACAGACTCACCACACAGAGACCCACAGACTCACCACACAGAGAGCCACAGACTCACCACACAGAGACCCACAGACTCACCACACAGAGACCCGTAGACCCACCACCCATAGACTCACCACACAGTGACCCATAGACTCACCACACAGAGACCCATAGACTCACCACTCATAGACTCACCACACAGAGACCCATAGACTCACCACCCATAGACTCACCACACAGAGACCCATAGACTCACCACCCATAGACTCACCATACAGAGACCCATAGACTCACCACACAGAGACCCATAGACTCACCACACAGAGACCCATAGACTCACCACACAGAGACCCGTAGACTCACCACACAGAGACCCACAGACTCACCACACAGAGACCCCATGACTCACCACACAGAGACCCACAGACTCACCACACAGAGACCCACAGACTCACCACACAGAGACCCACAGACTCACCACACAGAGACCCATAGACTCACTACACAGAGACCCATAGACTCACCACACAGATACCCACAGACTCACCACACAGAGACCCATAGACTCACCACACAGAGACCCATAGACTCACCACACAGAGACCCATAGACTCACCACACAGAGACCCACAGACTCACCACACAGAGACCCATAGACACACCACATAGAGACCCACAGACTCACCAGACAGAGACCATAGACTCACCACACTGAGACCCATAGACTCACCAGACAGAGACCCACAGACTCACCACACAGAGACCCATAGACTCATCACACAGAGACCCATAGACTCACCACACAGAGACCCACAGACTCACCACACAGAGACCCACAGACTCACCACACAGAGACCCACAGACTCACCACACAGAGACCCGTAGACCCACCACCCATAGACTCACCACACAGTGACCCATAGACTCACCACACAGAGACCCATAGACTCACCACCCATAGACTCACCACACAGAGACCCATAGACTCACCACCCATAGACTCACCACACAGAGACCCATAGACTCACCACCCATAGACTCACCATACAGAGACCCATAGACTCACCACACAGAGACCCACAGACTCACCACACAGAGACCCATAGACTCACCACACAGAGACCCATAGACTCACCACACAGAGACCCGTAGACTCACCACACAGAGACCCACAGACTCACCACCCATAGACTCACCACACAGAGACCCACAGACTCATCACACAGAGACCCAGAGACTCACCACAAAGAGACCCACAGACTCACCACACAGAGACCCACAGACTCACCACACAGAGACCCACAGACTCACCACACAGAGACCCATAGACTCACAACACAGAGACCCCAAAGACTCACCACACAAAGACCCATAGACTCACCACACAGAGACCCACAGACTCACCACACAGAGACCCCATGACTCACCACACAGAGACCCACAGACTCACCACACAGAGACCCACAGACTCACCACACAAAGACCCACAGACTCACCACACAGAGACCCATAGACTCACTACACAGAGACCCACAGACTCACCACACAGAGACCCATAGACTCACCACACAGAGACCCATAGACTCACCACACAGAGACCCATAGACTCACCATACAGAGACCCACAGACTCACCACACAGAGACCCATAGACACACCACATAGAGACCCACAGACTCACCAGACAGAGACCATAGACTCACCACACTGAGACCCATAGACTCACCAGACAGAGACCCACAGACTCACCACACAGAGACCCATAGACTCATCACACAGAGACCCATAGACTCACCACACAGAGACCCACAGACTCACCACACAGAGACCCACAGACTCACCACACAGAGACCCACAGACTCACCACACAGAGACCCGTAGACCCACCACCCATAGACTCACCACACAGAGACCCATAGACTCACCACACAGAGACCCATAGACTCACCACCCATAGACTCACCACACAGAGACCCATAGACTCACCACCCATAGACTCACCACACAGAGACCCATAGACTCACCACCCATAGACTCACCATACAGAGACCCATAGACTCACCACACAGAGACCCATAGACTCACCACACAGAGACCCATAGATTCACCACACAGAGACCCGTAGACTCACCACACAGAGACCCACAGACTCACCACACAGAGACCCACAGACTCATCACACAGAGACTCATAGACTCACCACACAGAGGCTCACCAACCACAGACTCACCACACGGAGACCTACAGACTCACCACACAGAGACCTACAGACTCACCACACAGAGACCCATAGACTCACCACACAGAGACCCACAGACTCACCACACAGAGACCCGTAGACCCACCACCCATAGACTCACCACACAGAGACCCGTAGACTCACCACACAGAGACCCACAGACTCACCACACAGAGACCCATAGACTCACCACACAGAGACCCATAGACTCACCACACAGAGACCCATAGACTCACCACACAGAGACCCATAGACTCACCACCCATAGACTCACCACACAGAGACCCATAGACTCACCACCCATAGACTCACCACACAGAGACCCATAGACTCACCACCCATAGACTCACCACACAGAGACCCATAGACTCACCACCCATAGACTCACCACAGAGAGACCCGTAGACTCACCACACAGATACCCACAGACTCAGCACCCAAAGACTCACCACACAGAGACCCATAGACTCACCACCCATAGACTCACCACACAGAGACCCACAGACTCACCACACAGAGACCCACAGACTCACCACCCATAGACTCACCACACAGAGACCCATAGACTCACCACACAGAGACCCGTAGACCCACCACTCCCCCTCCCCCCACCCCCCTGCCGCCCCTCCCCTCCGCCAGAGGCCCCCTGTGACGTCTCACTAGCGCCCAGCCCCCAGGAGGTGGAGCGTGTCGTGGAGGCCATCTTGGAGCTAGGCCTCAGCCTGTTCCGCGTGCTGGACAGCGCCCTGCCACCCACCACCAACATCGTCATCTCGCCAGTCAGCATCGCCATGGTGCTCGCTAACCTCGCCCTGGGTACCTCCTCTCGTCCTGCACATCCTCACTACCTCACTACCTACCTAGCCACCTCTTCACTCACTCCCTCGCCCGCTACCTCTTCACTCACTAGCTACCTAGCCCGCTACCTCTTCACTCACTAGCTACCTAGCCCGCTACCTCTTCACTCACTAGCTACCTAGCCCGCTACCTCTTCACTCACTAGCTACCTAGCCCGCTACCTCTTCACTCACTAGCTACCTAGCCCGCTACCTCTTCACTCACTAGCTACCTAGCCCGCTACCTCTTCACTCCCTCACTAGCCCGCTACCTCTTCACTCACTAGCTACCTAGCCCGCTACCTCTTCACTCCCTCACTAGCTACCTAGCCCGCTACCTCTTCACTCACTAGCTACCTAGCCCGCTACCTCTTCACTCACTAGCTACCTAGCCCGCTACCTCTTCACTCACTAGCTACCTAGCCCACTACCTCTTCACTCACTAGCTAGCCCGCTACCTCTTCACTCACTAGCTACCTAGCCCGCTACCTCTTCACTCACTAGCTACCTAGCCCGCTACCTCTTCACTCACTAGCTACCTAGCCCGCTACCTCTTCACTCACTAGCTAGCCCGCTACCTCTTCACTCACTAGCTACCTAGCCCGCTACCTCTTCACTCACTAGCTACCTAGCCCGCTACCTCTTCACTCACTAGCTAGCCCGCTACCTCTTCACTCACTAGCTACCTAGCCCGCTACCTCTTCACTCCCTCACTAGCTACCTAGCCCGCTACCTCTTCACTCCCTCACTAGCCCGCTACCTCTTCACTCACTAGCTACCTAGCCCGCTACCTCTTCACTCACTAGCTACCTAGCCCGCTACCTCTTCACTCCCTCACTAGCTACCTAGCCCGCTACCTCTTCACTCACTAGCTACCTAGCCCGCTACCTCTTCACTCACTAGCTAGCCCGCTACCTCTTCACTCACTAGCTACCTAGCCCACTACCTCTTCACTCACTAGCTAGCCCGCTACCTCTTCACTCACTAGCTACCTAGCCCGCTACCTCTTCACTCACTAGCTACCTAGCCCGCTACCTCTTCACTCACTAGCTAGCCCGCTACCTCTTCACTCACTAGCTACCTAGCCCGCTACCTCTTCACTCACTAGCTACCTAGCCCGCTACCTCTTCACTCACTAGCTACCTAGCCCGCTACCTCTTCACTCACTAGCTACCTAGCCCGCTACCTCTTCACTCCCTCACTAGCTACCTAGCCCGCTACCTCTTCACTCCCTCACTAGCCCGCTACCTCTTCACTCACTAGCTACCTAGCCCGCTACCTCTTCACTCACTAGCTACCTAGCCCGCTACCTCTTCACTCACTAGCTACCTAGCCCGCTACCTCTTCACTCACTCCCTAGCCCGCTACCTCTTCACTCGCTAGCTACCTAGCCCGCTACCTCTTCACTCACTAGCTACCTAGCCCGCTACCTCTTCACTCGCTAGCTACCTAGCCCGCTACCTCTTCACTCGCTAGCTACCTAGCCCGCTACCTCTTCACTCGCTAGCTACCTAGCCCGCTACCTCTTCACTCACTAGCTACCTAGCCCGCTACCTCTTCACTCACTAGCTACCTAGCCCGCTACCTCTTCACTCACTAGCTACCTAGCCCGCTACCTCTTCACTCCCTCACTAGCCCGCTACCTCTTCACTCACTAGCTACCTAGCCCGCTACCTCTTCACTCCCTCACTAGCCCGCTACCTCTTCACTCACTAGCTACCTAGCCCGCTACCTCTTCACTCACTAGCTACCTAGCCCGCTACCTCTTCACTCACTCCCTAGCCCGCTACCTCTTCACTCACTAGCTACCTAGCCCGCTACCTCTTCACTCGCTAGCTACCTAGCCCGCTACCTCTTCACTCGCTAGCTACCTAGCCCGCTACCTCTTCACTCACTAGCTACCTAGCCCGCTACCTCTTCACTCACTAGCTACCTAGCCCGCTACCTCTTCACTCGCTAGCTACCTAGCCCGCTACCTCTTCACTCGCTAGCTACCTAGCCCGCTACCTCTTCACTCGCTAGCTACCTAGCCCGCTACCTCTTCACTCCCTCACTAGCCCGCTACCTCTTCACTCACTAGCTACCTAGCCCGCTACCTCTTCACTCACTAGCTACCTAGCCCGCTACCTCTTCACTCACTAGCTACCTAGCCCGCTACCTCTTCACTCACTCCCTAGCCCGCTACCTCTTCACTCGCTAGCTACCTAGCCCGCTACCTCTTCACTCACTAGCTACCTAGCCCGCTACCTCTTCACTCACTAGCTACCTAGCCCGCTACCTCTTCACTCGCTAGCTACCTAGCCCGCTACCTCTTCACTCGCTAGCTACCTAGCCCGCTACCTCTTCACTCGCTAGCTACCTAGCCCGCTACCTCTTCACTCACTAGCTACCTAGCCCGCTACCTCTTCACTCACTAGCTACCTAGCCCGCTACCTCTTCACTCACTAGCTACCTAGCCCGCTACCTCTTCACTCCCTCACTAGCCCGCTACCTCTTCACTCACTAGCTACCTAGCCCGCTACCTCTTCACTCGCTAGCTACCTAGCCCGCTACCTCTTCACTCGCTAGCTACCTAGCCCGCTACCTCTTCACTCACTAGCTACCTAGCCCGCTACCTCTTCACTCACTAGCTACCTAGCCCGCTACCTCTTCACTCACTAGCTACCTAGCCCGCTACCTCTTCACTCGCTAGCTACCTAGCCCGCTACCTCTTCACTCGCTAGCTACCTAGCCCGCTACCTCTTCACTCACTAGCTACCTAGCCCGCTACCTCTTCACTCACTAGCTACCTAGCCCGCTACCTCTTCACTCACTAGCTACCTAGCCCGCTACCTCTTCACTCCCTCACTAGCCCGCTACCTCTTCACTCACTAGCTACCTAGCCCGCTACCTCTTCACTCCCTCACTAGCCCGCTACCTCTTCACTCACTAGCTACCTAGCCCGCTACCTCTTCACTCACTAGCTACCTAGCCCGCTACCTCTTCACTCACTCCCTAGCCCGCTACCTCTTCACTCACTAGCTACCTAGCCCGCTACCTCTTCACTCGCTAGCTACCTAGCCCGCTACCTCTTCACTCGCTAGCTACCTAGCCCGCTACCTCTTCACTCACTAGCTACCTAGCCCGCTACCTCTTCACTCACTAGCTACCTAGCCCGCTACCTCTTCACTCGCTAGCTACCTAGCCCGCTACCTCTTCACTCGCTAGCTACCTAGCCCGCTACCTCTTCACTCGCTAGCTACCTAGCCCGCTACCTCTTCACTCCCTCACTAGCCCGCTACCTCTTCACTCACTAGCTACCTAGCCCGCTACCTCTTCACTCACTAGCTACCTAGCCCGCTACCTCTTCACTCACTAGCTACCTAGCCCGCTACCTCTTCACTCACTCCCTAGCCCGCTACCTCTTCACTCGCTAGCTACCTAGCCCGCTACCTCTTCACTCGCTAGCTACCTAGCCCGCTACCTCTTCACTCACTAGCTACCTAGCCCGCTACCTCTTCACTCACTAGCTACCTAGCCCGCTACCTCTTCACTCACTAGCTACCTAGCCCGCTACCTCTTCACTCCCTCACTAGCCCGCTACCTCTTCACTCACTAGCTACCTAGCCCGCTACCTCTTCACTCACTAGCTACCTAGCCCGCTACCTCTTCACTCACTCCCTAGCCCGCTACCTCTTCACTCACTAGCTACCTAGCCCGCTACCTCTTCACTCGCTAGCTACCTAGCCCGCTACCTCTTCACTCACTAGCTACCTAGCCCGCTACCTCTTCACTCACTAGCTACCTAGCCCGCTACCTCTTCACTCCCTCACTAGCCCGCTACCTCTTCACTCACTAGCTACCTAGCCCGCTACCTCTTCACTCACTAGCTACCTAGCCCGCTACCTCTTCACTCACTAGCTACCTAGCCCGCTACCTCTTCACTCACTCCCTAGCCCGCTACCTCTTCACTCACTAGCTACCTAGCCCGCTACCTCTTCACTCGCTAGCTACCTAGCCCGCTACCTCTTCACTCGCTAGCTACCTAGCCCGCTACCTCTTCACTCGCTAGCTACCTAGCCCGCTACCTCTTCACTCACTCCCTAGCCCGCTACCTCTTCACTCACTAGCTACCTAGCCCGCTACCTCTTCACTCACTAGCTACCTAGCCCGCTACCTCTTCACTCACTCCCTAGCCCGCTACCTCTTCACTCACTAGCTACCTAGCCCGCTACCTCTTCACTCCCTCACTAGCCCGCTACCTCTTCACTCACTAGCTACCTAGCCCGCTACCTCTTCACTCCCTCACTAGCCCGCTACCTCTTCACTCACTAGCTACCTAGCCCGCTACCTCTTCACTCACTAGCTACCTAGCCCGCTACCTCTTCACTCACTCCCTAGCCCGCTACCTCTTCACTCACTAGCTACCTAGCCCGCTACCTCTTCACTCACTAGCTACCTAGCCCGCTACCTCTTCACTCACTCCCTAGCCCGCTACCTCTTCACTCACTAGCTACCTAGCCCGCTACCTCTTCACTCCCTCACTAGCCCGCTACCTCTTCACTCACTAGCTACCTAGCCCGCTACCTCTTCACTCCCTCACTAGCCCGCTACCTCTTCACTCACTAGCTACCTAGCCCGCTACCTCTTCACTCACTAGCTACCTAGCCCGCTACCTCTTCACTCACTCCCTAGCCCGCTACCTCTTCACTCACTAGCTACCTAGCCCGCTACCTCTTCACTCACTAGCTACCTAGCCCGCTACCTCTTCACTCACTAGCTACCTAGCCCGCTACCTCTTCACTCACTAGCTACCTAGCCCGCTACCTCTTCACTCACTCCCTAGCCCGCTACCTCTTCACTCACTAGCTACCTAGCCCGCTACCTCTTCACTCGCTAGCTACCTAGCCCGCTACCTCTTCACTCGCTAGCTACCTAGCCCGCTACCTCTTCACTCACTCCCTAGCCCGCTACCTCTTCACTCACTAGCTACCTAGCCCGCTACCTCTTCACTCGCTAGCTACCTAGCCCGCTACCTCTTCACTCCCTCACTACCCCCCTCCCTCCCTCCTCCCTCCCTCCCTAGTCCCCCCCTCCCTCCCTAGCCCCCTCCCTCCCTCCCTCCTCCCTCCCCCCTCCCTCCCTAGCCTCCTCCCTCCCTAGCCCCCCCTCCCTCCCTAGCCCCCTCCCTCCCTCTCCCCTCCCTCCCTAGCCCCCCTCCCTCCCTATCCCCCTTCCTCCCTCCCTTCCTCCCCCCCCTCCCTAGCCCCCTCCCTAGTCCCCCCCTCCCTCCCTAGCCCCCCCCCCTCCCTCCCTAGCCCCCTCCCTCCCCCCTCCCTCCCTAGCCCCCTCCCTCCCCCTAGTTTCTGGCCATCGTTTCGGCGGCTTCTCCTCTTTCTGTTCTCCTCGCGGGCGACTGTCCCTCAACGCGGACGCGCAACCCTAGCCAGGGGGTCACCAAACCTAGCCAGGGGGTCACCAAACCTAGCCAGGGGTCACCAAACCTAGCCAGGGGTCAGGGGTCACCAAACCTAGCCAGGGGTCACCAAACCTAGCCAGGGGTCACCAAACCTAGCCAGGGTCACCAAACCTAGCCAGGGGTCAGGGGTCACCAAACCTAGCCAGGGGGTCACCAAACCTAGCCAGGGGTCACCAAACCTAGCCAGGGGTCACCGAACCTAGCCAGGGTCACCAAACCTAGCCAGGGGGTCACCAAACCTAGCCAGGGGTCACCAAACCTAGCCAGGGGTCAGGGGTCACCAAACCTAGCCAGGGGTCACCAAACCTAGCCAGGGGTCACCAAACCTAGCCAGGGTCAGGGGTCACCAAACCTAGCCAGGGGTCACCAAACCTAGCCAGGGGGTCACCAAACCTAGCCAGGGGTCACCAAACCTAGCCAGGGTCAGGGGTCACCAACCCTAGCCAGGGGGTCACCAAACCTAGCCAGGGGTCACCAAACCTAGCCAGGGGTCAGGGGTCACCAAACCTAGCCAGGGGGTCACCAAACCTAGGCCAGGGGTCACCAAACCTAGCCAGGGTCACCAAACCTAGCCAGGGGTCACCAAACCTAGCCAGGGGGTCACCAAACCTAGCCAGGGGTCACCAACCTAGCCAGGGGTCAGGGGTCACCAAACCTAGCCAGGGGGTCACCAAACCTAGCCAGGGGGTCACCAAACCTAGCCAGGGGTCAGGGGTCACCAAACCTAGCCCAGGGGTCACCAAACCTAGCCAGGGGGTCACCAAACCTAGCCAGAGTTCACCAAACCTAGCCAGGGGTCACAAAACACAGCCAGGGGTCAGGGGTCACCAAACCTAGCCAGGGTTTACCAAACCTAGCCAGGGGTCAGGGGTCACCAAACCTAGCCAGGGGTCACCAAACCTAGCCAGGGGTCACCAAACCTAGCCAGGGGTCACCAAACCTAGCCAGAGGTCACCAAACCTAGCCAGGGTCAGGGGTCACCAAACCTAGCCAGGGGTCACCAAACCTAGCCAGGGGTCACCAAACCTAGCCAGGGGTCAGGGGTCACCAAACCTAGCCAGGGTTTACCAAACCTAGCCAGGGGTCAGGGGTCACCAAACCTAGCCAGGGGTCACCAAACCTAGCCAGGGGTCACCAAACCTAGCCAGGGGTCACCAAACCTGGAAGTGGTGACGGTGGTGGTGGTGGTGGTGCTGGTGACGGTGGTGGTGACGGTGGTGGTGGTGACGGTGGTGGTGGTGGTGATGGTGGTGGTGGTGACGGTGGTGGTGGTGACGGTGGTGGGTGGTGGTGGTGATGGTGGTGGTGATGGTGGTGGTGATGGTGGTGGTGGTGATGGTGGTGGTGATGGTGGTGGTGGTGACGGTGGTGGTGGTGATGGTGGTGGTGGTGATGGTGGTGGTGATGGTGGTGGTGGTGACGGTGATGGTGGTGGTGGTGACGTTCCAGGTGCCGAGGGCGAGACCAAGCGGGAGCTCCTCGGCCTTCTCGCCCTCCAGAAACGACTGTGACCACCGCATCCTCCGCTTCGTGTTCGGCACGCTCGCCGAGGAGACACCACAGTGGCGTCGCACGTGTTCCTGCGTCGAGGTGACACCACCACAACCACCACCACAACCACCACCACCACCACCACAACCACCACCACCATCACCACCATCACCACCACCACCACCACCACAACACCACTACCACCACCACCACCACCACAACACCACTACCACCACCACCACTACCACCACAACACCACTACACCACCACCACAACCACCACCACCACCACAACCACCAGCACAACACCACTACCACCACCACCACTACCACCACAAACACCACTACCACCACCACCACTACCACCACAAACACCACTACCACCACTCCACCACCACTACCACCACAACACCACTACCACCACCACCACCACAACCCACCACCACCACAACCACCACCACCACCACCACTACCACCATCACCACCATCACCACCACAACCACCACCACCACCACCACTACCACCATCACCACCACAACACCATCACCATCACCACCACCATCACCACCATCACCACCATCACTACCACCATCACCACCATCACCACCATCACTACCACCACCACCACTACCACCACCACCATCACCACCATCACTACCACCTCCACCACCCCACCACCCACCACCACACCTCCACACAACCACCACCACCCACCACCTACCACCACACAACACTCACCCACAGCCACCCCACCACCACCACTACCACCCACCACCACCATCCACCACCACCACCATCACCACCATCACCACCACACCACCACCACCACCACACCACCATCACCACCACCACCACCATCACCACCAACCA
>NW_027423479.1:346899-511899 GCF_048934315.1 Petromyzon marinus
AGAGACAGACTTTGATGTTGTCATACCCTGCAAAGACGTCGATGACGACGACGATGTTGATGATGACGATGATGATGATGACGATGATGATGATGACGATGATGATGACGATGTCTATGATGATGTCTATGATGATGATGTCTATGATTATGCTGACGACGATGATGATGATGATGCTGACGACGATGATGATGACGATGATGATGATGACGATGATGATGATGACGATGTCTATGATGATGTCTATGATGATGATGTCTATGATTATGCTGACGACGATGATGATGATGATGCTGACGACGATGATGACGACGATGATAATGATGTCTATGATGATGATGACGACGACGACGACGATGATGATGTCTATGATGATGATGTCTATGATGATGATGTCTATGATGATGATGCCTACGATGATGATGACGACGATGTCAACGACGATGACGATGATGTCTATGATGATGTCTATGATGATGCTGACGACGACGATGATGATGACGATGTCGATGATGACGACGACGATGATGATGACGATGTCAACGATGTCGACGATGACGACGATGATGACGACGATGATGATGACGTCGATGATGATGATGACGATTATGATGATGTCTATGATGATGATGACGATGTCTACGATGACGATGTCTACGATGATGATGTCTATGACGATGTCTATGATGATGTCTATGATGATGCTGACGACGACGATGACGATGTCTACTACGACGATGATGATGATGATGATGACGATTATGATGATGTCTATGATGATGCTGACGACGATGATGATGATGCTGACGATGTCTACTATGACGATGTCTACTACTACTACTACTACGACGATGACGATGATGATGCAGCGCACATCGAGGAGAGGTTCCGCTCCAGGCTGGCCGCGTTCTACAGCGCGGCCAGCAGCGAGCTGCACGGCAGTGCCCGGGAGGACGCAGAGCGAATGAACGCCTGGGCCCTGCGCCACACCGGGGCCCGGCTCGGGGACCTCGTCACGAGCCTCGGCGCCGACACTCGCCTCGTGCTGCTCAGCGCTCTCTACTACAAAGGCGCGGGGGGCGAGGGGGGCGAGGGGGGCGACTCACGACTACACGTCACGTCACTCACGACTCACGACACTCATCACATCACTCACGACTCACACGACACGTCACTCACGACTCACACTCACGACTCACACGACACGTCACTCATCACATCACTCACGACTCACACGACACGTCACTCACTCACGACACTCACGACTACACGTAGCGTCGTCACTCATCATACTCACACTACACGTCACGTCACTCATCACATCACTCACGACTACACGTCACGTCACTCATCACATCACTCACATCACTCACGACTACACGTAGCATCGTCACTCATCATACTCACACTACACGTAGCGTCACTCACGACTCAGACTACACGTCACGTCACTCATCACACTCACGACTACACGTCACTCACGACTCACATCACTCACACTACACGTCACATCGTCACTCATCACATCACTCACGACTCACATCACTCACGACTACACGTAGCGTCGTCACTCATCACACTCAGACTACACGTCACGTCACTCATCACACTCACACTACACGTCACGTCACTCATCACACTCACACTACACGTCACGTCATCACTCATCACACTCACACGTCACGTCACTCACGACTCACATCACTCACGACTCACACTACACGTCACATCACTCATCACATCACTCACACTACACGTCACGTCACTCACGACTCACGACACTCACACTACACGTCACGTCACTCACGACTCACATCACTCATCACACTCACACTACACGTAGCGTAACGTCACTCATCACACTCAGACTACACGTCACGTCACTCACGACTCAGACTACACGTCACGTCACTCATCACATCACTCACACTACACGTAGCGTCACTCATCACACTCACACTACACGTCACGTCATCACTCATCACACTCACACGTCACGTCACTCACGACTCACATCACTCACGACTCACACTACACGTCACATCACTCATCACATCACTCACACTACACGTCACGTCACTCACGACTCACGACACTCACACTACACGTCACGTCACTCACGACTCACATCACTCATCACACTCACACTACACGTAGCGTCACGTCACTCATCACACTCAGACTACACGTCACGTCACTCACGACTCAGACTACACGTCACGTCACTCATCACATCACTCACACTACACGTAGCGTCACTCATCACACTCACACTACACGTCACGTCATCACTCATCACACTCACACGTCACGTCACTCACGACTCACATCACTCACGACTCACACTACACGTCACATCACTCATCACATCACTCACACTACACGTCACGTCACTCACGACTCACGACACTCACACTACACGTCACGTCACTCACGACTCACATCACTCATCACACTCACACTACACGTAGCGTCACGTCACTCATCACACTCAGACTACACGTCACGTCACTCACGACTCAGACTACACGTCACGTCACTCATCACATCACTCACACTACACGTAGCGTCACTCACGACTCACACTCACACTACACGTAGCGTCGTCACTCATCACACTCAGACTACACGTCACGTCACTCACTCATCACTCATCACATCACTCACTCACGACTCACACTACACGTAGCGTCGTCACTCATCACATTGTCACTCACTCACGACTCACAACTCAGACTACACGTCACTCACGACTCACGACACTCACATTACATGTCACGTCACTCATCACATCACTCACGACTACACGTAGCGTCACTCACGACTCACATCACTCACGACTACACGTCACTCACGACTCACACTACACGTAGCATGATCACTCATCACACTCAGACTACACGTCACGTCACTCACTCATCACATCACTCACGACTACACGTAGCGTCACTCACGACTCACATCACTCACGACTACACGTCACGTCACTCACGACTCACACTACACGTAGCATGATCACTCATCACACTCACGACTCAGACTACACGTAGCGTCGTCACTCATCATACTCACACTACACGTAGCGTCACTCATGACTCACATCACTCAGACTACACGTAGCGTCGTCACTCATCACACCACTCACGACTCAGACTACACGTAGCATCATCACTCACGACTCAGATCCACGTAGCATCACTCATCACACTCACACTACACGTCAAATCACTCACGACTCACACTACACGTAGCATCGCTCACTCATCACTCACGACTACATGTAGCATCACTCATCATACTCAGACTCCACGTAGCATCACTCACGACTCAGATCCACGTCACGTCACTCACGACTCAGATCCACGTCAAATCACCCACGACTCAGATCCACGTCACTCACGACTCAGATCCACGTCACATCACTCACGACTCAGATCCACGTCACATCACTCACGACTCAGATCCACGTCACATCACTCACGACTCAGATCCACGTCACATCACTCACGACTCAGATCCACGTCACATCACTCACGACTCAGATCCACGTCACATCACTCACGACTCAGATCCACGTCACATCACCCACGACTCAGATCCACGTCACATCACTCACGACTCAGATCCATGTCACATCACTCATGACTCAGATCCACGTCAAATCACCCACGACTCAGATCCACGTCACTCACGACTCAGATCCACGTCACATCACTCACGACTCAGATCCACGTCACATCACTCACGACTCAGATCCACGTCACTCACGACTCAGATCCACGTCACATCACTCACGACTCAGATCCACGTCACATCACCCACGACTCAGATCCACGTCACATCACTCACGACTCAGATCCACGTCACATCACTCATGACTCAGATCCACGTCAAATCACCCACGACTCAGATCCACGTCACTCACAACTCAGATCCACGTCACATCACTCACGACTCAGATCCACGTCACATCACTCACGACTCAGATCCACGTCACATCACTCACGACTCAGATCCACGTCACATCACTCACGACTCAGATCCACGTCACATCACTCACGACTCAGATCCACGTCACATCACTCACGACTCAGATCCACGTCACATCACCCACGACTCAGACTCCACGTCACATCACTCACGACTCAGATCCACGTCACATCACTCATGACCCAGATCCACGTCACATCACTCACGACTCAGATCCACGTCACATCACTCACGACTCAGATCCACGTCACGTCACTCACGACTCAGATCCACGTCACATCACTCACGACTCAGATCCACGTCACATCACTCATCACACTCAGACTCCACGTCACATCACTCACGACTCAGATCCACGTCACATCACTCACGACTCAGATCCACGTCACACCACTCACGACTCAGATCCACGTCACATCACTACTCAGATCCACGTCACATCACTCACGACTCAGATCCACGTCACATCACTCACGACTCAGACTACATGTAGCATCACTCACGACTCAGATCCACGTCACATCACTCACGACTCAGATCCACGTCACATCACTCACGACTCAGATCCACGTCACTCACGACTCAGATCCACGTCACATCACTCACGACTCAGATCCACGTCACTCACGACTCAGATCAACGTCACATCACTCACGAATCAGATCCACGTCACATCACTCACGACTCAGATCCACGTCACACCACTCACGACTCAGATCCACGTCACATCACTACTCAGATCCACGTCACATCACTCACGACTCAGATCCATGTCACATCACTCACGACTCAGATCCACATCACGTCACTCACGACTCAGATCCACGTCACATCACTCACGACTCAGATCCACGTCACATCACCCACGACTCAGATCCACGTCACACCACTCACGACTCAGATCAACGTCACATCACTCACGACTCAGATCCACGTCACATCACTTACGTCTCAGATCCACGTCACACCACTCACGACTCAGATCCACGTCACATCACTCACGACTCAGATCCACGTCACATCACCCACGACCCAGATCCACGTCACATCACTCACGACTCAGATCCACGTCACACCACGACTCAGATCCACGTCACACCACTCATGACTCAGACTCCACGTCACATCATGACTCAGATCCACGTCACATCACTCACGACTCAGATCCACGTCACATCACTCACGACTCAGATCCACGTCACATCACTCACGACTCAGATCCACGTCACATCACTCACGACTCAGATCCACGTCACATCACTCACGACTCAGATCCACGTCACATCACTCACGACTCAGATCCACGTCACATCACCCACGACTCAGATCCACGTCACATCACTCACGACTCAGATCCACGTCACATCACTCATGACTCAGATCCACGTCAAATCACCCACGACTCAGATCCACGTCACTCACGACTCAGATCCACGTCACATCACTCACGACTCAGATCCACGTCACATCACTCACGACTCAGATCCACGTCACTCACGACTCAGATCCACGTCACATCACTCACGACTCAGATCCACGTCACATCACCCACGACTCAGATCCACGTCACATCACTCACGACTCAGATCCACGTCACATCACTCATGACTCAGATCCACGTCAAATCACCCACGACTCAGATCCACGTCACTCACGACTCAGATCCACGTCACATCACTCACGACTCAGATCCACGTCACATCACTCACGACTCAGATCCACGTCACATCACTCACGACTCAGATCCACGTCACATCACTCACGACTCAGATCCACGTCACATCACTCACGACTCAGATCCACGTCACATCACTCACGACTCAGATCCACGTCACATCACCCACGACTCAGACTCCACGTCACATCACTCACGACTCAGATCCACGTCACATCACTCATGACCCAGATCCACGTCACATCACTCACGACTCAGATCCATGTCACATCACTCACGACTCAGATCCACGTCACGTCACTCACGACTCAGATCCACGTCACATCACTCACGACTCAGATCCACGTCACATCACTCATCACACTCAGACTCCACGTCACATCACTCACGACTCAGATCCACGTCACATCACTCACGACTCAGATCCACGTCACACCACTCACGACTCAGATCCACGTCACATCACTACTCAGATCCACGTCACATCACTCACGACTCAGATCCACGTCACATCACTCACGACTCAGACTACATGTAGCATCACTCACGACTCAGATCCACGTCACATCACTCACGACTCAGATCCACGTCACATCACTCACGACTCAGATCCACGTCACTCACGACTCAGATCCACGTCACATCACTCACGACTCAGATCCACGTCACTCACGACTCAGATCAACGTCACATCACTCACGAATCAGATCCACGTCACATCACTCACGACTCAGATCCACGTCACACCACTCACGACTCAGATCCACGTCACATCACTACTCAGATCCACGTCACATCACTCACGACTCAGATCCATGTCACATCACTCACGACTCAGATCCACATCACGTCACTCACGACTCAGATCCACGTCACATCACTCACGACTCAGATCCACGTCACATCACTTACGTCTCAGATCCACGTCACACCACTCACGACTCAGATCCACGTCACATCACTCACGACTCAGATCCACGTCACATCACCCACGACCCAGATCCACGTCACATCACCCACGACTCAGATCCACGTCACACCACTCATGACTCAGATCAACGTCACATCACTCACGACTCAGATCCACGTCACATCACTTACGTCTCAGATCCACGTCACACCACTCACGACTCAGATCCACGTCACATCACTCACGACTCAGATCCACGTCACATCACCCACGACCCAGATCCACGTCACATCACTCACGACTCAGATCCACGTCACACCACGACTCAGATCCACGTCACACCACTCATAACTCAGACTCCACGTCACATCATGACTCAGATCCACGTCACATCACTCATGACTCAGATCCACGTCACATCACTCACGACTCAGATCCACGTCACATCACTCACGACTCAGATCCACGTCACATCACCCACGACTCAGATCCACGTCACATCACCCACGACTCAGATCCACGTCACATCACTCACGACTCAGATCCACGTCACATCACTCATGACTCAGATCCACGTCACATCACTCACGACTCAGATCCACGTCACATCACCCACGACTCAGATCAACGTCACATCACTCACGACTCAGATCAACGTCACATCACTCACGACTCAGATCAACGTCACATCACTCACGACTCAGATCAACGTCACATCACTCACGACTCAGATCCACGTCACACCACTCACGACTCAGATCCACGTCACATCACTCATGACTCAGACTCCACGTCACATCACTCACGACTCAGATCCACGTCACATCACTCACGACTCAGATCCACGTCACATCACTCACGACTCAGATCCACGTCACATCACTCACGACTCAGACTCCACGTCACATCACTCACGACTCAGATCCACGTCACATCACTCATGACTCAGATCCACGTCACATCACTCACGACTCAGATCCACGTCACTCACGACTCAGATCCACGTCACATCACGACTCAGATCCACGTCACATCACTCGCGACTCAGATCCACGTCACATCACCCACGACTCAGATCCACGTCACACCACTTACGACTCAGATCCACGTCACATCACTCACAACTCAGATCCACGTCACATCACTCACGACTCAGATCCACGTCACATCACTCACGACTCAGATCCACGTCACATCACTCACCACTCAGACTCCACGTCACATCACTCACGACTCAGATCCACGTCACATCACTCACGACTCAGATCCACGTCACATCACTCACGACTCAGATCAACGTCACATCACTCACGACTCAGATCCACGTCACGTCACTCACGACCCAGATCCACGTCACATCACCCACGACTCAGATCCACGTCACACCACTCATGACTCAGATCAACGTCACATCACTCACGACTCAGATCCACGTCACATCACTTACGTCTCAGATCCACGTCACACCACTCACGACTCAGATCCACGTCACATCACTCACGACTCAGATCCACGTCACATCACCCACGACCCAGATCCACGTCACATCACTCACGACTCAGATCCACGTCACACCACGACTCAGATCCACGTCACACCACTCATGACTCAGACTCCACGTCACATCATGACTCAGATCCACGTCACATCACTCATGACTCAGATCCACGTCACATCACTCACGACTCAGATCCACGTCACATCACTCACGACTCAGATCCACGTCACATCACCCACGACTCAGATCCACGTCACATCACCCACGACTCAGATCCACGTCACATCACTCACGACTCAGATCCACGTCACATCACTCACGACTCAGATCCACGTCACATCACTCACGACTCAGATCCACGTCACATCACCCACGACTCAGATCAATGTCACATCACTCACGACTCAGATCAACGTCACATCACTCACGACTCAGATCAACGTCACATCACTCACGACTCAGATCAACGTCACATCACTCACGACTCAGATCCACGTCACACCACTCACGACTCAGATCCACATCACATCACTCATGACTCAGACTCCACGTCACATCACTCACGACTCAGATCCACGTCACATCACTCACGACTCAGATCCACGTCACATCACTCACGACTCAGATCCACGTCACATCACTCACGACTCAGACTCCACGTCACATCACTCACGACTCAGATCCACGTCACATCACTCATGACTCAGATCCACGTCACATCACTCACGACTCAGATCCACGTCACTCACGACTCAGATCCACGTCACATCACGACTCAGATCCACGTCACATCACTCGCGACTCAGATCCACGTCACATCACCCACGACTCAGATCCACGTCACACCACTCACGACTCAGATCCACGTCACATCACTCACAACTCAGATCCACGTCACATCACTCACGACTCAGATCCACGTCACATCACTCACGACTCAGATCCACGTCACATCACTCACCACTCAGACTCCACGTCACATCACTCACGACTCAGATCCACGTCACATCACTCACGACTCAGATCCACGTCACATCACTCACGACTCAGATCAACGTCACATCACTCACGACTCAGATCCACGTCACGTCACTCACGACTCAGATCCATGTCACATCACTCACGACTCAGATCCACGTCACATCACTCACGACCCAGATCCATGTCACATCACTCACGACTCAGATCCACGTCACGTCACTCACGACTCAGATCCACGTCACATCACTCACGACCCAGATCCACGTCACATCACTCACGACTCAGATCCACGTCACATCACTCACGACTCAGATCAACGTCACATCACGACTCAGATCAACGTCACATCACTCGTGACTCAGACTCCACGTCACATCACTCACGACTCAGATCCATGTCACATCACCCACGACTCAGATCCACGTCACATCACTCACGACTCAGATCCACGTCACACCACTCACGACTCAGATCCACGTCACATCACTCACGACTCAGATCCACGTCACATCACTCACGACTCAGACTCCACGTCACATCACTCACGACTCAGATCCACGTCACATCACTCACGACTCAGATCCACGTCACATCACTCACGACTCAGATCCACGTCACACCACTCACGACTCAGATCCACGTCACATCACTCACGACTCAGATCCACGTCACACCACTCACGACTCAGATCCACGTCACATCACTCACGACTCAGATCCACATCACATCACTCACGACTCAGATCCACGTCACATCACTCACGACTCAGATCCACGTCACATCACTCACAACTCAGATCCACGTCACACCACTCACGACTCAGATCCACGTCACATCACTCACGACTCAGATCCACGTCACACCACTCACGACTCAGATCCACGTCACATCACTCACGACTCAGATCCACGTCACATCACGACTCAGATCCACGTCACATCACTCGCGACTCAGATCCACGTCACATCACCCACGACTCAGATCCACGTCACACCACTCACGACTCAGATCCACGTCACATCACTCACAACTCAGATCCACGTCACATCACCCACGACTCAGATCAATGTCACATCACTCACGACTCAGATCAACGTCACATCACTCACGACTCAGATCAACGTCACATCACTCACGACTCAGATCAACGTCACATCACTCACGACTCAGATCCACGTCACACCACTCACGACTCAGATCCACATCACATCACTCATGACTCAGACTCCACGTCACATCACTCACGACTCAGATCCACGTCACATCACTCACGACTCAGATCCACGTCACATCACTCACGACTCAGATCCACGTCACATCACTCACGACTCAGACTCCACGTCACATCACTCACGACTCAGATCCACGTCACATCACTCATGACTCAGATCCACGTCACATCACTCACGACTCAGATCCACGTCACTCACGACTCAGATCCACGTCACATCACGACTCAGATCCACGTCACATCACTCGCGACTCAGATCCACGTCACATCACCCACGACTCAGATCCACGTCACACCACTCACGACTCAGATCCACGTCACATCACTCACAACTCAGATCCACGTCACATCACTCACGACTCAGATCCACGTCACATCACTCACGACTCAGATCCACGTCACATCACTCACCACTCAGACTCCACGTCACATCACTCACGACTCAGATCCACGTCACATCACTCACGACTCAGATCCACGTCACATCACTCACGACTCAGATCAACGTCACATCACTCACGACTCAGATCCACGTCACGTCACTCACGACTCAGATCCATGTCACATCACTCACGACTCAGATCCACGTCACATCACTCACGACCCAGATCCATGTCACATCACTCACGACTCAGATCCACGTCACGTCACTCACGACTCAGATCCACGTCACATCACTCACGACCCAGATCCACGTCACATCACTCACGACTCAGATCCACGTCACATCACTCACGACTCAGATCAACGTCACATCACGACTCAGATCAACGTCACATCACTCGTGACTCAGACTCCACGTCACATCACTCACGACTCAGATCCATGTCACATCACCCACGACTCAGATCCACGTCACATCACTCACGACTCAGATCCACGTCACACCACTCACGACTCAGATCCACGTCACATCACTCACGACTCAGATCCACGTCACATCACTCACGACTCAGACTCCACGTCACATCACTCACGACTCAGATCCACGTCACATCACTCACGACTCAGATCCACGTCACATCACTCACGACTCAGATCCACGTCACACCACTCACGACTCAGATCCACGTCACATCACTCACGACTCAGATCCACGTCACACCACTCACGACTCAGATCCACGTCACATCACTCACGACTCAGATCCACATCACATCACTCACGACTCAGATCCACGTCACATCACTCACGACTCAGATCCACGTCACATCACTCACAACTCAGATCCACGTCACACCACTCACGACTCAGATCCACGTCACATCACTCACGACTCAGATCCACGTCACACCACTCACGACTCAGATCCACGTCACATCACTCACGACTCAGATCCACGTCACATCACGACTCAGATCCACGTCACATCACTCGCGACTCAGATCCACGTCACATCACCCACGACTCAGATCCACGTCACACCACTCACGACTCAGATCCACGTCACATCACTCACAACTCAGATCCACGTCACATCACTCACGACTCAGATCCACGTCACATCACTCACGACTCAGATCCACGTCACATCACTCACCACTCAGACTCCACGTCACATCACTCACGACTCAGATCCACGTCACATCACTCACGACTCAGATCCACGTCACATCACTCACGACTCAGATCAACGTCACATCACTCACGACTCAGATCCACGTCACGTCACTCACGACTCAGATCCATGTCACATCACTCACGACTCAGATCCACGTCACATCACTCACGACCCAGATCCATGTCACATCACTCACGACTCAGATCCACGTCACGTCACTCACGACTCAGATCCACGTCACATCACTCACGACCCAGATCCACGTCACATCACTCACGACTCAGATCCACGTCACATCACTCACGACTCAGATCAACGTCACATCACGACTCAGATCAACGTCACATCACTCGTGACTCAGACTCCACGTCACATCACTCACGACTCAGATCCATGTCACATCACCCACGACTCAGATCCACGTCACATCACTCACGACTCAGATCCACGTCACACCACTCACGACTCAGATCCACGTCACATCACTCACGACTCAGATCCACGTCACATCACTCACGACTCAGACTCCACGTCACATCACTCACGACTCAGATCCACGTCACATCACTCACGACTCAGATCCACGTCACATCACTCACGACTCAGATCCACGTCACACCACTCACGACTCAGATCCACGTCACATCACTCACGACTCAGATCCACGTCACACCACTCACGACTCAGATCCACGTCACATCACTCACGACTCAGATCCACGTCACATCACTCACGACTCAGATCCACGTCACATCACTCACGACTCAGATCCACGTCACATCACTCACAACTCAGATCCACGTCACACCACTCACGACTCAGATCCACGTCACATCACTCACGACTCAGATCCACGTCACACCACTCACGACTCAGATCCACGTCACATCACTCACGACTCAGATCCACGTCACATCACCCACGACTCAGATCCACGTCACATCACTCACGACTCAGATCCACGTCACATCACTCACGACTCAGATCCACGTCACATCACTCACGACTCAGATCCACGTCAAATCACTCACGACTCAGATCCACGTCACACCACTCACGACTCAGATCCACGTCACATCACTCACGACTCAGATCAACGTCACATCACTCACGACTCAGATCCACGTCACACCACTCACGACTCAGACTCAACGTCACATCACTCACGACTCAGATCCACGTCACACCACTCACGACTCAGATCCACGTCACATCACTCACGACTCAGATCCACGTCACATCACCCACGACTCACATCCACGTCACATCACTCACGACTCAGATCCACGTCACATCACTCACGACCCAGATCCACGTCACACCACTCACGACCCAGATCCACGTCACATTACTCACGACTCAGACTCCACGTCACATCACCCACGACTCAGATCCACGTCACATCACTCACGACTCAGATCCACGTCACATCACTCACGACTCAGATCCACGTCACATCACCCACGACTCAGACTCCACATCTGTAGAGTTGTTGTTGTTTGTAGAGTTGTTGTTGTAGTCTGTAGAGTTGTTGTTGTTGTTGTCTGTAGAGTTGTTGTTGTCTGTAGAGTTGTCGTTGTAGTCTGTAGAGTTGTTGTTGTAGTCTATAGAGTTGTTGTCGTTGTTGTCTGTAGAGTTGTTGTTGTAGTCTGTAGAGTTGTTGTTGTTGTTGTCTGTAGAGTTGTTGTTGTTGTCTGTAGAGTTGTTGTTGTTGTTGTCTGTAGAGTTGTTGTTATAGTCTGTAGAGTTGTTGTTGTCTGTAGAGTTGTTGTTGTCTGTAGAGTTGTTGTTGTCTGTAGAGTTTTTGTTTTAGTCTGTAGAGTTGTTGTTGTTGTCTGTAGAGTTGTTGTTGTCTGTAGAGTTGTTGTTGTCTGTAGAGTTGTTGTTGTAGTCTGTAGAGTTGTTGTTGTTGTAGTCTGTAGAGTTGTTGTTGTAGTCTGTAGAGTTGTTGTTGTAGTGTGTAGAGTTGTTGTTGTCTGTAGAGTTGTTGTTGTTGTCTGTAGAGTTGTTGTTGTTGTCTGTAGAGTTGTTGTTGTCTGTAGAGTTGTTGTTGTTGTTGTCTGTAGAGTTGTTGTTGTCTGTAGAGTTGTTGTTGTAGTCTGTAGAGTTGTTGTTGTTGTAGTCTGTAGAGTTGATGTTGTAGTCTGTAGAGCTGTTGTTGTTGTCTGTAGAGTTGTTGTTGTAGTGTGTAGAGTTGTTGTTGTCTGTAGAGTTGTTGTTGTTGTCTGTAGAGTTGTTGTTGTAGTCTGTAGAGTTGTTGTTGTCTGTAGAGTTGTTGTTGTTGTCTGTAGAGTTGTTGTTGTCTGTAGAGTTGTTGTTGTTGTCTGTAGAGTTGTTGTTGTTGTCTGTAGAGTTGTTGTTGTTGTTGTCTGTAGAGTTGTTGTAGTCTGTAGAGTTGTTGTTGTTATATGTAGAGTTGTTGTCTGTAGAGTTGTTGTTGTCTGTAGAGTTGTTGTTGTCTGTAGAGTTGTTGTTGTTGTCTGTAGAGTTGTTGTTGTTGTAGTCTGTAGAGTTGTTGTTGTTGTCTGTAGAGTTGTTGTTGTAGTCTGTAGAGTTGTTGTAGTCTGTAGAGTTGTTGTTGTAGTCTGTAGAGTTGTTGTTGTTGTCTGTAGAGTTGTTGTAGTCTGTAGAGTTGTTGTTGTTGTAGTCTGTAGTGTTGTTGTTGTTGTCTGTAGAGTTGTTGTTGTCTGCAGAGTTGTTGTTGTTGTAGTCTGTAGAGTTGTTGTTGTCTGTAGAGTTGTTGTTGTAGTCTGTAGAGTTGTTGTTGTAGTCTATAGAGTTGTTGTTGTTGTCTGTAGAGTTGTTGTTGTAGTCTGTAGAGTTGTTGTTGTTGTTGTTGTTGTTGTCTGTAGAGTTGTTGTTGTCTGTAGAGTTGTTGTTGTTGTCTGTAGAGTTGTTGTTGTAGTCTGTAGAGTTGTTGTTGTAGTCTATTTAGTTGTTGTTGTTGTCTGTAGAGTTGTTGTTGTAGTCTGTAGAGTTGTTGTTGTTGTTGTCTGTAGAGTTGTTGTTGTAGTCTGTAGAGTTGTTGTTGTTGTTGTCTGTAGAGTTGTTGTAGTCTGTAGAGTTGTTGTTGTTATATGTAGAGTTGTTGTCTGTAGAGTTGTTGTTGTTGTTGTTGTCTGTAGAGTTGTTGTTGTTGTAGTCTGTAGAGTTGTTGTTGTTGTAGTCTGTAGAGTTGTTGTTGTCTGTAGAGTTGTTGTTGTAGTCTGTAGAGTTGTTGTAGTCTGTAGAGTTGTTGTTGTAGTCTGTAGAGTTGTTGTTGTTGTCTGTAGAGTTGTTGTAGTCTGTAGAGTTGTTGTTGTTGTAGTCTGTAGTGTTGTTGTTGTTGTCTGTAGAGTTGTTGTTGTCTGCAGAGTTGTTGTTGTTGTAGTCTGTAGAGTTGTTGTTGTCTGTAGAGTTGTTGTTGTAGTCTGTAGAGTTGTTGTTGTAGTCTATAGAGTTGTTGTTGTTGTCTGTAGAGTTGTTGTTGTAGTCTGTAGAGTTGTTGTTGTTGTCTGTAGAGTTGTTGTTGTCTGTAGAGTTGTTGTTGTTGTCTGTAGAGTTGTTGTTGTAGTCTGTAGAGTTGTTGTTGTAGTCTATTTAGTTGTTGTTGTTGTCTGTAGAGTTGTTGTTGTAGTCTGTAGAGTTGTTGTTGTTGTCTGTAGAGTTGTTGTTGTTGTCTGTAGAGTTGTTGTTGTTGTCTGTAGAGTTGTTGTTGTCTGTAGAGTTGTTGTTGTAGTCTGTAGAGTTGTTGTTGTCTGTAGAGTTGTTGTTGTCTGTAGAGTTGTTGTTGTTGTTGTCTGTAGAGTTGTTGTTGTTTGTAGAGCTGTTGTTGTCTGTAGAGTTGTTGTTGTAGTCTGTAGGGTTGTTGTTGTTGTCTGTAGAGTTGTTGTTGTTGTTGTTGTTGTTGTTGTCTGTAGAGTTGTTGTTGTTGTCTGTAGAGTTGTTGTTGTTTGTAGAGCTGTTGTTGTCTGTAGAGTTGTTGTTGTAGTCGTTAGGGTTGTTGTTGTTGTCTGTAGAGTTGTTGTTGTTGTTGTCTGTAGAGTTGTTGTTGTTGTTGTCTGTACAGTTGTTGTTGTCTGTAGAGTTGTTGTTGTTGTCTGTAGAGTTGTTGTAGTCTGTAGAGTTGTTGTTGTTGTCTGTAGAGTTGTTGTTGTTGTTGTCTGTAGAGTTGTTGTTGTTGTAGTCTGTAGAGTTGTTGTTGTCTGTAGAGTTGTTGTTGTTGTTGTCTGTAGAGTTTTGGTGTTGTCTGTAGAGTTGTTGTAGTCTGTAGAGTTGTTGTTGTTGTCTGTAGAGTTGTTGTAGTCTGTAGAGTTGTTGTTGTTGTTGTCTGTAGAGTTGTTGTTGTCTGTAGAGTTGTTGTTGTTGTTGTCTGTAGAGTTGTTGTTGTTGTCTGTAGAGTTGTTGTTGTCTGTAGAGTTGTTGTTGTTGTCTGTAGAGTTGTTGTTGTTGTTGTCTGTAGAATTGTTGCTGTCTGTAGAGTTGTTGTTGTAGTCTGTAGAGTTGTTGTTGTAGACTGTAGAGTTGTTGTTGTTTGTAGAGTTGTTGATGTAGTCTGTAGAGTTGTTGTTGTTGTCTGTAGAGTTGTTGTTTTCTGTAGAGTTGTTGTTGTTGTCTGTAGAGTTGTTGTTGTTGTCTGTAGAGTTGTTGTTGTAGTCTGTAGAGTTGTTGTTGTTGTCTGTAGAGTTGTTGTTGTTGTCTGTAGAGTTGTTGTTGTAGTCTGTAGAGTTGTTGTTGTTGTCTGTAGAGTTGTTGTTGTTGTTGTCTGTAGAGTTGTTGTTGTTGTCTGTAGAGTTGTTGTAGTCTGTAGAGTTGTTGTTGTCTGTAGAGTTGTTGTCGTCTGTAGAGTTGTTGTTGTCTGTAGAGTTGTTGTTGTCTGTAGAGTTGTTGTTGTTGTCTGTAGAGTTGTTGTTGTTGTTGTCTGTAGAGTTGTTGTTGTTGTCTGTAAAGTTGTTGTTGTTGTCTGTAGAGTTGTTGTTGTAGTCTGTAGAGTTGTTGTTGTCTGTAGAGTTGTTGTTGTAGTCTGTAGAGTTGTTGTTGTAGTCTGTAGAGTTGTTGTTGTCTGTAGTGTTGTTGTTGTTGTTGTCACACACACACAGACAGACCCATAGAGACACCCACAGAGACACCCACAGAGACACCCACAGAGACACCCACAGAGACATCCACAGAGACACCCATAGAGACACCCATAGAGACACCCACACACACACACAGACAGACCCATAGAGACACCCACAGAGACACCCACAGAGACACCCATAGAGACATCCATAGAGACACCCATAGAGACCCACAGAGACACCCATAGAGACACCCACAGAGACACCCACAGAGACACCCATAGAGATACCCACAGAGACACCCACAGAGACACCCATAGAGACACCCATAGAGACACCCACAGAGACACCCACACACACACAGACAGACCCATAGAGACACCCACAGAGACACCCATAGAGACACCCACAGAGACACCCAAAGAGACACCCATAGAGACACCCACAGAGACATCCATAGAGACACCCACAGAGACATCCATAGAGACACCGAAAGAGACACCCATAGAGACACCCATAGAGACCCACAGAGACACCCATAGAGACACCCATGGAGACACCCACAGAGACACCCACAGAGACACCCATAGGGACACCGATAGAGACACCCATAGAGACACCCACAGAGACACCCATAGAGACACCCACACACACACACAGACAGACCCATAGAGACACCCATAGACACCCATAGAGACACCCATAGAGACACCCATAGAGACACCCATAGAGACCCACAGAGACACCCATAGAGACACCCACAGAGACACCCACAGAGACACCCATAGAGACACCCACAGAGACATCCATAGAGACACCCATAGAGACACCCACAGAGACACCCACACACACACACACAGACAGACCCATAGAGACACCCACAGAGACACCCATAGAGACACCCACAGAGACACCCATAGAGACACCCATAGAGACACCCATAGAGACACCCACAGAGACACCCACAGAGACACCCATAGAGACACCCATAGAGACCCACAGAGACACCCATAGAGACACCCATAGAGACACCCATAGAGACACCCATAGAGACACCCATAGAGACACCCACAGAGAAACCCACAGAGACACCCATAGAGACACCCACAGAGACATCCATAGAGACACCGATAGAGACACCCATAGAGACACCCACAGAGACACCCATAGAGACACCCATAGAGACACCCACAGAGACACCCACAGAGACACCCATAGAGACACCGATAGAGACACCCATAGAGACACCCACAGAGACACCCATAGAGACACCCACACACACACAGACAGACCCATAGAGACACCCATAGACACCCATAGAGACACCCATAGAGACACCCATAGAGACACCCATAGAGACCCACAGAGACACCCATAGAGACACCCACAGAGACACCCACAGAGACACCCATAGAGACACCCACAGAGACATCCATAGAGACACCCATAGAGACACCGATAGAGACACCCATAGAGACACCCACAGAGACACCCACACACACACACACAGACAGACCCATAGAGACACCCATAGACACCCATAGAGACACCCATAGAGACACCCATAGAGACCCACAGAGACACCCATAGAGACACCCACAGAGACACCCACAGAGACACCCATAGAGACACCCACAGAGACATCCATAGAGACACCCATAGAGACACCGATAGAGACACCCATAGAGACACCCATAGAGACACCCACACACACACACACAGACAGACCCATAGAGACACCCATAGACACCCATAGAGACAACCATAGAGACACCCATAGAGACACCCATAGAGACACCCATAGAGACCCACAGAGACACCCATAGAGACACCCACAGAGACAGCCACAGAGACACCCATAGAGACACCCATAGAGACACCCATAGTCACCCTTAGAGACACCCATAGACCCATAGAGAGCCATAGAGACACTCATAGACCCATAGAGACACCCATAGAGACACCCACACACACACACACACAGACAGATCCATAGAGACACCCATAGACAACCATAGAGACCCATAGAGACACCCATAGACTCATAGAGACACTCATAGACCCATAGAGACCCATAGAGACACTCATAGACCCCATAGAGACACCCACAGAGACACCCATAGAGTTACACACACAGACAGACACACACAGACAGCCAGACCCACAGAGACACCCACAGAGAGACCCATAGAGACACCCATAGAGACACCCATAGACACCCATAGAGATACCCATAGAGACACCCACAGAGACACCCATAGAGACACCCATAGACACCCACAGAGACCCATTGAGACACCCATAGAGACACCCATAGACACCCATAGAGATACCCATAGAGACACCCATAGAGACACCCATAGACACCCACAGAGACCCATAGAGACACCCATACAGACACCCATAGACACCCACAGAGACACCCATAGAGACACCCACAGAGACACCCATAGAGACACCCACACACACACACACACAGACCCATAGAGACACCCATAGACACCAATAGAGACACCCATAGAGACACCCATAGAGACACCCACACACACACAGACAGACCCATAGAGACACCCATAGAGACACCCATAGTCACCCTTAGAGACACCCATAGACCCCATAGAGACACTCATAGACCCATAGAGACCCATAGAGACACTCATAGACCCCATAGAGACACCCACAGAGACACCCATAGAGACACCCATAGAGACACCCATAGTCACCCTTAGAGACACCCATAGACCCATAGAGAGCCATAGAGACACTCATAGACCCATAGAGACACCCATAGAGACACCCACACACACACACACAGACAGATCCATAGAGACACCCATAGACAACCATAGAGACACCCATAGAGACACCCATAGACTCCATAGAGACCCATAGAGACACCCATAGACTCATAGAGACACTCATAGACCCATAGAGACCCATAGAGACACTCATAGACCCCATAGAGACACCCATAGAGAGACCCATAGAGACACCCACAGAGACACCCAAAGAGATACACACACAGCCAGACACACACAGACAGCCAGACCCACAGAGACACCCACAGAGAGACCCATAGAGACACCCATAGAGACACCCATAGACACCCATAGAGATACCCATAGAGACACCCACAGAGACACCCATAGAGACACCCATAGACACCCACAGAGACCCATAGAGACACCCATAGAGACATCCATAGACACCTATAGAGATACCCATAGAGACACCCATAGACACCCACAGAGACCCATAGAGACACCCACACACACACAGACAGACCCATATAGACACCCACAGAGACCCATAGAGATACCCATAGAGACACCCACAGAGACCCATAGAGATACCCATAGAGATACAAAGACAAAGATCCCCCGCATAGCCTTAACAGACTGTAGGGGCAAGTGCTGTTAGCGAGCACCTATGAAGGCCGCTAACGGCACACGAGGGGGTGGGTGGCCAGCACCACCCCCGGCCGCCTTTGTCTCCCCAGTGGCAATGTTAACACACCGCTACACCAGGGTACTCATTTGAGGCTGAGTCGACCTAGGGGAGGCCCGGGACCGGTTCAGACAACCGTCACCGGTGCCGTTGGCCGTGAGCGGGAATCGAACCCGGGTCGCCGGGATTCGTAGCGCGGCGTGGCGCTAACCACTACACCCACCGCTCCCCCAACAAGCGTACAGACCCACAGAGACACCAACACCCACAGATGAGAGCGAACTGCCCCGCTGTGCCCCGCTGCACGTTGCAGGCGAGTGGAAGACGAAGTTCAACGTTGACTACACGGTGAAGAGGCAGTTCGTGCTCCCGATGGGCCAGACGAAGATGGTGGACATGGTCCACGCGCCGTCCTATCCCTTCCGCATCAAGGACCTGTTTCCCTACCAGGTGAGAGTGACGCAGACTTCGGGCCTGGTCTCAGAGGGGCTCTCGTCCCTACCAAGGTGAGAGTGACGCACACTTTGGCCTGGTCTCAGAGGGGCTCTAGTCCCTACCGAGGTGAGAGTGACACAGGCCTCGGGCCTGGTCTCAGAGGGGCTGTCGTCCCTACCAGGTGAGCGTGACACAGGCCTCGGGCCTGGTCTCAGAGGGGCTCTCGTCCCTACCGAGCTGAGGGTGACGCAGGCTTTGGGCCTGGTCTCAGAGGGGCTCTCGTCCCTACCGAGGTGAGAGTGACACAGGCCTCGGGCCTGGTCTCAGAGGGGCTCTCGTCCCTACCAAGCTGAGGGTGACACAGGCCTCAGGCCTGGTCTCAGAGGGGCTCTCGTCCCTACCAAGGTGAGAGTGACGCAGGCCTCGGGCCTGGTCTCAGAGGGGCTCTCGTCCCTACCGAGGTGAGAGTGACGCAGGCCTCGGGCCTGGTCTCAGAGGGGCTCTCGTCCCTACCGAGGTGAGAGTGACACAGGCTCGGGCCTGGTCTCAGAGGGGCTCTCGTCCCTACCGAGCTGAGGGTGACACAGGCTTTGGGCCTGGTCTCAGAGGGGCTCTCGTCCCTACCAAGGTGAGAGTGACACAGACTTCGGGCCTGGTCTCAGAGGGGCTCTCGTCCCTACCAAGGTGAGAGTGACGCAGGCCTCGGGCCTGGTCTCAGAGGGGCTCTCGTCCCTACCAAGGTGAGAGTGACGCAGGCCTCGGGCCTGGTCTCAGAGGGGCTCTCGTCCCTACCGAGGTGAGAGTGACGCAGGCTTTGGGCCTGGTCTCAGAGGGGCTCTCGTCCCTACCAAGGTGAGAGTGACACAGACTTCGGGCCTGGTCTCAGAGGGGCTCTCGTCCCTACCGAGGTGAGAGTGACACAGGCTCGGGCCTGGTCTCAGAGGGGCTCTCGTCCCTACCGAGCTGAGGGTGACACAGGCTTTGGGCCTGGTCTCAGAGGGGCTCTCGTCCCTACCAAGGTGAGAGTGACACAGACTTCGGGCCTGGTCTCAGAGGGGCTCTCGTCCCTACCAAGGTGAGAGTGACGCAGGCCTCGGGCCTGGTCTCAGAGGGGCTCTCGTCCCTACCAAGGTGAGAGTGACGCAGGCCTCGGGCCTGGTCTCAGAGGGGCTCTCGTCCCTACCGAGCTGAGGGTGACGCAGGCCTCGGGCCTGGTCTCAGAGGGGCTCTCGTCCCTACCGAGCTGAGGGTGACACAGGCTTTGGGCCTGGTCTCAGAGGGGCTCTCGTCCCTACCGAGGTGAGAGTGACACAGGCCTCGGGCCTGGTCTCAGAGGGGCTCTCGTCCCTACCAAGCTGAGAGTGACGCAGGCCTCGGGCCTGGTCTCAGAGGGGCTCTCGTCCCTACCGAGCTGAGAGTGACGCAGGCTTTGGGCCTGGTCTCAGAGGGGCTCTCGTCCCTACCGAGCTGAGAGTGACGCAGGCCTCGGGCCTGGTCTCAGAGGGGCTCTCGTCCCTACCGAGGTGAGAGTGACGCAGGCCTCGGGCCTGGTCTCAGAGGGGCTCTCGTCCCTACCGAGGTGAGAGTGACGCAGGCCTCGGGCCTGGTCTCAGAGGGGCTCTCGTCCCTACCAAGGTGAGAGTGACACAGGCCTCAGGCCTGGTCTCAGAGGGGCTCTCGTCCCTACCAAGGTGAGAGTGACGCAGGCCTCGGGCCTGGTCTCAGAGGGGCTCTCGTCCCTACTGAGGTGAGAGTGACACAGGCTTTGGGCCTGGTCTCAGAGGGGCTCTCGTCCCTACCGAGCTGAGAGTGACGCAGGCTTTGGGCCTGGTCTCAGAGGGGCTCTCGTCCCTACCGAGCTGAGAGTGACACAGGCCTCAGGCCTGGTCTCAGAGGGGCTCTCGTCCCTACCAAGGTGAGAGTGACGCAGACTTCGGGCCTGGTCTCAGAGGGGCTCTCGTCCCTACCGAGCTGAGAGTGACGCAGGCTTTGGGCCTGGTCTCAGAGGGGCTCTCGTCCCTACCGAGCTGAGGGTGACGCAGGCCTCGGGCCTGGTCTCAGAGGGGCTCTCGTCCCTACCAAGGTGAGAGTGACGCAGGCTTTGGGCCTGGTCTCAGAGGGGCTCTCGTCCCTACCAAGGTGAGAGTGACACAGGCCTCGGGCCTGGTCTCAGAGGGGCTCTCGTCCCTACCAAGGTGAGAGTGACGCAGGCCTCGGGCCTGGTCTCAGAGGGGCTCTCGTCCCTACCGAGCTGAGAGTGACACAGGCCTCGGGCCTGGTCTCAGAGGGGCTCTCGTCCCTACCGAGGTGAGAGTGACGCAGGCCTCGGGCCTGGTCTCAGAGGGGCTCTCGTCCCTACCGAGCTGAGAGTGACGCAGGCCTCGGGCCTGGTCTCAGAGGGGCTCTCGTCCCTACCGAGCTGAGGGTGACACAGGCTTTGGGCCTGGTCTCAGAGGGGCTCTCGTCCCTACCGAGCTGAGGGTGACGCAGGCTTTGGGCCTGGTCTCAGAGGGGCTCTCGTCCCTACCGAGCTGAGAGTGACGCAGGCTTTGGGCCTGGTCTCAGAGGGGCTCTCGTCCCTACCGAGCTGAGAGTGACGCAGGCCTCGGGCCTGGTCTCAGAGGGGCTCTCGTCCCTACCAAGGTGAGAGTGACACAGGCCTCGGGCCTGGTCTCAGAGGGGCTCTCGTCCCTACCGAGGTGAGAGTGACACAGGCCTCGGGCCTGGTCTCAGAGGGGCTCTCGTCCCTACCGAGCTGAGAGTGACGCAGGCCTCGGGCCTGGTCTCAGAGGGGCTCTCGTCCCTACCGAGCTGAGGGTGACACAGGCTTTTGGCCTGGTCTCAGAGGGGCTCTCGTCCCTACCGAGCTGAGAGTGACGCAGGCCTCGGGCCTGGTCTCAGAGGGGCTCTCGTCCCTACCGAGCTGAGGGTGACACAGGCTTTGGGCCTGGTCTCAGAGGGGCTCTCGTCCCTACCAAGGTGAGGGTGACACAGGCTCGGGCCTGGTCTCAGAGGGGCTCTCGTCCCTACCAAGGTGAGGGTGACACAGGCTCGGGCCTGGTCTCAGAGGGGCTCTCGTCCCTACCGAGGTGAGAGTGACGCAGGCCTCGGGCCTGGTCTCAGAGGGGCTCTCGTCCCTACCGAGCTGAGAGTGACGCAGGCCTCGGGCCTGGTCTCAGAGGGGCTCTCGTCCCTACCGAGCTGAGGGTGACACAGGCTTTGGGCCTGGTCTCAGAGGGGCTCTCGTCCCTACCGAGCTGAGGGTGACACAGGCTTTGGGCCTGATCTCAGAGGGGCTCTCGTCCCTACCGAGCTGAGAGTGACGCAGGCTTTGGGCCTGGTCTCAGAGGGGCTCTCGTCCCTACCGAGCTGAGAGTGACGCAGGCCTCGGGCCTGGTCTCAGAGGGGCTCTCGTCCCTACCAAGGTGAGAGTGACACAGGCCTCGGGCCTGGTCTCAGAGGGGCTCTCGTCCCTACCGAGGTGAGAGTGACACAGGCCTCGGGCCTGGTCTCAGAGGGGCTCTCGTCCCTACCGAGCTGAGAGTGACGCAGGCCTCGGGCCTGGTCTCAGAGGGGCTCTCGTCCCTACCGAGCTGAGGGTGACACAGGCTTTTGGCCTGGTCTCAGAGGGGCTCTCGTCCCTACCGAGCTGAGAGTGACGCAGGCCTCGGGCCTGGTCTCAGAGGGGCTCTCGTCCCTACCGAGCTGAGGGTGACACAGGCTTTGGGCCTGGTCTCAGAGGGGCTCTCGTCCCTACCAAGGTGAGGGTGACACAGGCTCGGGCCTGGTCTCAGAGGGGCTCTCGTCCCTACCAAGGTGAGGGTGACACAGGCTCGGGCCTGGTCTCAGAGGGGCTCTCGTCCCTACCAAGGTGAGAGTGACGCAGGCCTCGGGCCTGGTCTCAGAGGGGCTCTCGTCCCTACCGAGCTGAGGGTGACGCAGGCCTCGGGCCTGGTCTCAGAGGGGCTCTCGTCCCTACCGAGCTGAGGGTGACGCAGGCTTTGGGCCTGGTCTCAGAGGGGCTCTCGTCCCTACCAAGGTGAGAGTGACGCAGGCCTCGGGCCTGGTCTCAGAGGGGCTCTCGTCCCTACCAAGGTGAGAGTGACGCAGGCTTTGGGCCTGGTCTCAGAGGGGCTCTCGTCCCTACCGAGCTGAGGGTGACGCAGGCCTCGGGCCTGGTCTCAGAGGGGCTCTCGTCCCTACCAAGGTGAGAGTGACACAGGCCTTGGGCCTGGTCTCAGAGGGGCTCTCGTCCCTACCGAGGTGAGAGTGACGCAGGCCTCGGGCCTGGTCTCAGAGGGGCTCTCGTCCCTACCGAGCTGAGAGTGACGCAGGCTTTGGGCCTGGTCTCAGAGGGGCTCTCGTCCCTACCGAGCTGAGAGTGACACAGGCCTCGGGCCTGGTCTCAGAGGGGCTCTCGTCCCTACCAAGATGAGAGTGACGCAGGCCTCGGGCCTGGTCTCAGAGGGGCTCTCGTCCCTACCAAGGTGAGAGTGACACAGGCCTCGGGCCTGGTCTCAGAGGGGCTCTCGTCCCTACCAAGGTGAGAGTGACGCAGGCTTTGGGCCTGGTCTCAGAGGGGCTCTCGTCCCTACCGAGGTGAGAGTGACACAGGCCTCGGGCCTGGTGTCAGAGGGGCTCTCGTCCCTACCGAGGTGAGAGTGACACAGGCCTCGGGCCTGGTGTCAGAGGGGCTCTCGTCCCTACCGAGGTGAGAGTGACACAGGCCTCGGGCCTGGTGTCAGAGGGGCTCTCGTCCCTACCGAGGTGAGAGTGACACAGGCCTCGGGCCTGGTGTCAGAGGGGCTCTCGTCCCTACCGAGGTGAGAGTGACACAGGCCTCGGGCCTGGTCTCAGAGGGGCTCTCGTCCCTACCAAGGTGAGAGTGACGCAGGCTTTGGGCCTGGTCTCAGAGGGGCTCTCTGGCTTCCGCTCCGCGCTCAAAACGGAACCCACAAAAGTGAGTGTGACAGGGCTGCCCCCGAGGTCCCTTCTCGACCGTGTGACCTCCCTCCAATCTCCCTCCAACCTCCAGTTTGCCGAGTTCCCCTTCTGCAAGAACTCGAGCCTGGTCACGGTGAGCTCCCAGGATTCGGACGAGGACTTCAGGGCGATGCAGACGAACATCCGCGCCTCCGACTTCCGTGCCGGACTCAGCAACATGAAGGACGTTGTGATGGCCGTGGCCATTCCCAAGGTGACACTACGGGAGAAGGTGGACCTCACGAGGGCCCTGCAGGACATGGGTAAGTGGTGGTGGTGGTGGTAGTGGTAGTGGTGGTTGTGGTGGTGGTAGTGGTGGTGGTGGTTGTGGTGGTGGCGGTGGTGGTGGTGGTTGTGGTGGTAGTGGTGGTGGTGGTTGTGGTGGTAGTGGTGGTGGTGGTAGTGGTGGTGGTAGTGGTGGTGGTGGTTGTGGTAGTGGTGGCGGTGGTGGTGGTGGTGATGGTGGTAGTGGTGGTGGTGGTAGTGGTGGTGGTGGTTGTGGTGGTGGTGGTTGTGGTGGTGGTGGTAGTGGTGGTGGTGGTGGTAGTGGTGGTGGTGGTAGTGGTGGTGGTTGTGGTGGTGGTTGTGGTGGTGGTGGTTGTGGTGGTAGTGGTGGTGGTTGTGGTGGTAGTGGTGGTGGTTGTGGTGGTAGTGGTGGTGGTTGTGGTGGTAGTGGTGGTGGCCAGGTGGTGGTGGTGGTGGGCAGGTGTTGGTGTGTGAGTGTCACATCACTACCACACTCACCACTACACTCACCACCACTACACTCACTCACCACTACACTCACCACCACACTCACCACCACACTCACCACTACACTCACCACCACCCCTCTCACCACCCACCCCCCCACCCACCCACCCCCCCCCACAGCCCCCAAGCCCCTGACCCACCTCTTCTCCCCCGCCGCCGACCTCCGTGGCCTCTCCGCGGAGCGCCTGTGGGTGTCCGACGTTTCGCACTCGGCCTTCGTGCGCGTGGACGAGGAGGGCGCGGAGGCTGCGGCGGCGACGGCGGCGTCGGCCAGCCGCAGCCTCCGCGAGTTGGCCCTGGAGCGGCCCTTCCTCTTCCTGCTCAGAGACCGCCCCGCGCCGGGGTCGGCCGGCCTGCCGCTGCTGCTGGGACGGGTCGTGGACCCAGAGCCATAGCAGCTGCACGGGGGGGCGTGACGGGGGTGGGTGGTGGGGGGTGGTGGTGGGTGGTGGTGGGGGTGGTGGGGGGGGGGTGGTGGTGGTGGGTGGTGGTGGTGCTGAGGGGTATTGGTGGTGGTGGTGGTGGTGAGGGGTAGTGGTGGTGGGGGGTGGGGTGGTAGTGGTGGGTGGTGGTGGGTGGTAGTGGTGGTGGGTGGTGGTGGTGAGGGGTAGTGGTGGTGGGGGGTGGGGTGGTAGTGGTGGGTGGGGTGGGTGGTAGTGGTGGGTAGTGGTGAGGGGTAGTGGTAGTAATGGGTGGGTGGTGGTAGGGGGTTGTGGGTGGGTGGGGGTGGTGGTAGCGGGTGGTGGGTGGTGGTGGTGGTGAGGTGGTGGTGGGGGGTGGTGGTAGCGGGTGGTGGGTGGTGGTGGTGGGTGGTGGGTGGTGGTGGTGGGGGGGGGGTGGTGGTGCTGAGGGGTATTGGTGGTGGGTGGTGGTGGTGGTGAGGGGTGGTGGTGGTGCTGAGGGGTATTGGTGGTGGGTGGTGGTGGTGGTGAGGGGTGGTGGTGGTGGTGAGGGGTAGTGGTGGGTAGTGGTGGGTGGTGGTGGGTGGTAGTGGTGGGTAGTGGTGAGGGGTAGTGGTAGTAATGGGTGGGTGGTAGTAGGGGGTTGTGGGTGGGTGGTGGTGGTGAGGGGTGGGTGGTGGTGGGTGGTGGTGGGGGGTAGTGGGTGGGTGGGTGGGGAGGCGTGAGGGGTGGGTGGGTGGTGGGTGTTGGTGAGGGGTGGGTGGGTGGTAGTGGTGGTGGTGGTGGTGAGGGGTAGGTTGGTGGTGGTGGGTGGTAGTGGTGGGTGGGGTGGGTGGTAGTGGTGGGTGGTGGTGAGTGGTAGTGGTAGTAATGGGTGGGTGGTGGTAGGGGGTTGTAGGTGGGTGGTAGTGGTGGGTGGGTAGTGGTGGTGAGGGGTAGTGGGTGGGGAGAGATGGAGGATGGATGTTGAGGGAGGGGGAGGAGAGATGGGGAGATGGTAAATCCACAGACTCACCACACAGAGACCCACAGACTCACCACACAGAGACCCATAGCCTCACCACACAGAGACCCACAGACTCACCACACAGAGACCCACAGACTCACCACACAGAGACCCATAGACTCACCACACAGAGACCCACAGACTCACCACACAGAGACCCATAGACTCACCACACAGAGACCCATAGACTCACCACACAGAGACCCACAGACTCACCACACAGAGACCCACAGACTCACCACACAGAGACCCACAGACTCACCACACAGAGACCCACAGACTCACCACACAGAGACCCATAGACTCACCACACAGAGACCCATAGAGACCCAAATAAGTACGCAGTGCGTACAGGGGGACAGAGGGCTGTTAACATCTTACCAACTCACCCACTCACTCACCCACTCACTCATCCACCCACATACTCACCCACATACTCACTCACCCACTCACTCACTCAACGACTCACTCACTCACCCACTCACTCATCCACCCACATACTCACCCACATACTCACTCACCCACTCACTCACTCAATGACTCACTCACTCACCCACTAACTCAGTCACCCATTCACTCACCTACTCACCCACTCACCCACTCACTCATCCACCCACATACTCACCCACATACTCACCCAATCACTCACATACTCACCCAATCACTCACCTACTCACCCACCCACATAACTCACTCATATACTCACCCAATCACTCACCTACTCACCCACCCACTAACTCACTCACATACTCACCCAATCACTCACCTACTCACACACCCACATAACTCACTCACTCACCTACACACACAGCTGGTTTAAATGAAAATAAAAACCGATTTGAAAATAAAGAGAGATGATTCAACACTGGATTGTTCTGTGTCCACCTACTTATACGCTCACTCACTCACCCACCTACTCACCCACTCACCCACTCACTCACCCACATACTCACCCACCCATTCACTCACCCACCTACTCACCTACTCACCCATTCACCCACATACTCACCCACCCATTCACTCACTCACTCACCCACCTACTCACCTACTCACCCACTCACTCACCCACCTACTCACCCACCCACTCACCTCCTCACATACTCACACTCACTCACCCACTCACCCACTTACATACTCACCCACCCACTCACTCACCTACTCACATACTCACCCACTCACTCATCTACTCACATACTCACCCACTCACCCACCCACTCACTGACTCACCCACTCACTCACCCACCCACTCATCCACCCATCACTCACCCACTCATCCACTCACTCACTCACTCACCCACCCACATACTCACCCACATACTCACCCACATACTCACTCTCCTACTCACCCAGCCACATACTCACCCACTCACTCACCCACTCACCCACTCACCCACCCATTCACCCACTCACCTACCTACTCACATACCCACTCACTCACCGACTCATACTCACCCACCTACTCACCCACTCACTCACTCACCCACTCACCCACCCACTCACCTACTCACATACTCACCCACTCACTCACCCACTCACCCACCCACTTACTCATATACTCACATAATCACATAATCGCCCACTCACCCCCTCACTCACATACTCAACCACTCACCCACCCACTCACCTACCGACTCACTCACACACTCACTCAGTCACCCACTCACTGATTCACCCACTCACTCACCCACTCAGAATGTGAGTGAGTGGGTGAGTGAGTGGGTGAGTATGTGAGTGGGTGACTGAGTGAGTGAGTGTGTGAGTGAGTGTGTGATTGAGTGAGTGTGTGAGTGAGTGTGTGAGTGGGTGGGTGTGTGAGTGGGTGACTGAGTGAGTGTGTGAGTGAGTGAGTGTGTGAGTGAGTGGGTGATTGAGTGAGTGTGTGAGTGGGTGACTGAGTGAGTGAGTGGGTGTGTGAGTGAGTGGGTGAGTGAGTGAGTGGGTGAGTGAGTGGGTGAGTGGCTGAGTGAGTGAGTGAGTGGCTGAGTGAGTTGTTGAGTGAGTGGCTGAGTGGGTGAGTGAGTTGTTGAGTGAGTGAGTGGGTGAGTGAGTGGGTGAGTGGCTGAGTGAGTGAGTTGTTGAGTGAGTGTGTGAGTGAGTGGGTGAATGAGTGGGTGGGTGAGTGTGTGAGTGTGTTTGTGAGTGAGTGAATGAGTGAGTGGGTGATGCAGTGGGTGGGTGTGTGTGTTAGTGTGTGACGCGCTGTGTGGGCGTGTTGGTGTGACGCGCTGTGTGGGCGTGTTGGTGTGACGCGCTGTGTGGGTGTGCGTGTTAGTGTGTGACGCGCTGTGTGGGCGTGTTGGTGTGACGCGCTGTGTGGGCGTGTTGGTGTGACGCGCTGTGTGGGTGTGCGTGTTAGTGTGTGACGCGCTGTGTGGGCGTGTTGGTGTGACGCGCTGTGTGGGTGGGTGTGTGTTAGTGTGTGACGCGCTGTGTGGGCGTGTTGGTGTGACGCCCTGTGTGGGCGTGTTGGTGTGTGACGCGCCGTGTGGGCGTGTCGGTGTGACGCGCTGTGTGGTGGGTGGGCGTGTTGGTGTGACGCGCTATGGGTGGGCGTGTGTTAGTGTGTGACGCGCCGTGTGGGCGTGTTGGTGTGACGCGCTGTGTGGGTGGGTGTGTTAGTGTGTGACGCGCTGTGTGGGCGTGTTGGTGTGACGCCCTGCGTGGGCGTGTTGGTGTGTGACGCGCCGTGTGGGCGTGTCGGTATGACGCGTTGTTTGGTGGGTGGGCGTGTTGGTGGTGACGCGCTATGGGTGGGCGTGTGTTAGTGTGTGACGCGCCGTGTGGGCGTGTCGGTGCGACGCGCTGTGTGGTGGGTGGGCGTGTTGGCGTGACGCGCTATGGGTGGGCGTGTGTTAGTGTGTGACGCGCCGTGTGGGCGTGTCGGTGCGACGCGCTGTGTGTTGGGTGGGCGAGCCCTCCAACACGGGCCACACACCGCCACAGTCGCTGTGGTCGTGACCCAGGGGTTTCCTGCCGCTCTTACGCCGCTCCACAGCGACGACGACGCTGCTGCTGCTGCTGCCGCTGCCGCGGCTATTGCAGTGAGTAGCCACACACACAGACACACATACACACACAGACACACAGACACACACAGACACACACAGACATACACACACATACACACACACCATATACACACACACAGACACACACAGACATACACACATACATACACACCATATACACACATACATACACCACACATACACACATACATACACACATACACACATACATACACACATACACACATACATACACACATACACACATACATACACACATACACCACACACAGACACACAGACAGACACACATACATACACACATACACCACACATATACACATACACACACACATACACACACATACACACACACAGACACACATACATACACATATACATACATACACACCATATACACACATACATACACACAGACACACACACATACACACACAGACACACACACAGACACACATACACACATACATACACACACATACACACAGACACACATACACCACACACACAGACACATACATACACACATACACTACACACACACACATACACACACACACATACACACACATACACACATACACTACACACACACACATACACACACACATACACACATACACAGACACATACACACACACACCACACACACACACAGACACACACACACATACACAGACATACACACACACATACACAGACACACACATACACCACACATACACCACACATGCACACACACACCACACACACACACAGCACACACACAGCACACACACAGCGCACACACACACAGCGCACACAACGAACACAACATACACACAGCACACACACACATCTCCAGGGGTACAGTGACACAGGAAACACACACACAGACAAAGCTCCCCCAGGTAGCCTCTAGCAGAACTGTAGGGGCAAGTGCTGTTAGCTAGCGAGTAGCAGCAGCAGTGTCTATGTACTACAGACACCACACACAGACAAAGCTCCCCCAGGTAGCCTCTAGCAGGGCTGTAGGGGCAAGTGCTGTTAGCTAGCGAGTAGCAGTAGCAGTGTCTATGTACTACACACACCACACACAGACAAAGCTCCCCCAGGTAGCCTCTAGCAGGGCTGTAGGGGCAAGTGCTGTTAGCTAGCGAGTATCAGCAGCAGTGTCTATGTACTACACACACCACACACAGACAAAGCTACCCCAGGTAGCCTCTAGCAGGGCTGTAGGGGCAAGTGCTGTTAGCTAGCGAGTAGCAGCAGCAGCAGTGTCTATGTACTACACACACCACACACAGACAAAGCTCCCCCAGGTAGCTTCTAGCAGGAATGTAGGGGCAAGTGCTGCTAGCTAGCGAGTAGCAGCAGCAGTGTCTATGTACTACACACACCACACACACAGACAAAGATCCCCCGTGTAGCCTGTAACAGACTGTAGGGGCAAGTACTGTTAGCGAGCACCTATGAAGGCCGGCACGTTACACGAGGGGGTGGGTGGCCAGCACCACGCCCGACCGCCTTTGTCTCCCCAGTGGCGATGTTTACTACACACCGCTACACCAGGTACTCATTTGAGGCTGAGTCGACCTAGGGGAGGCCCAGGATCGGTTCAGATAGTCGCCGTCACTGGCGGTGTTGGCCGTGAGCGGGAATCGAACCCGGGTCGCCAGGTTCATAGCGCAGTGTAGCGCTAACCGCTACACTACCGCTCCCCCCATCACACCTACACACACACACCTACACACACACACCTATACACACACACCTGTACACACACACCTGTACACACACACCTGTACACACACCTATACACACCTGTACTCACACACACACTCCACACCTACACTCACACACCTATACACACACACACCTGTACACACACCTGTACACACACACACCTGTACACACACCTGTACACACACACACCTATACACACACACCTGTACACACACACACACCTGTACACACACCTGTACACACACACTTGTACACACACCTATACACACCTGTACACACACCTATACACACCTGTACTCACACACACACACTCACACACCTATACACACACACCTGTACACACACCTGTACACACACCTGTACACATACACCTGTACACACACACCTGTACACACACCTGTACACACACACCTGTACACACCTGTACACACACACTTGTACACACACCTATACACACCTGTACACACACCTATACACACCTGTACACACACACCTGTACACACACCTGTACACACACACCTACACACACACCTATACATACACACACCTGTACACACACCTATACACACACCTATACACACCTGTACACACACCTATAACAAGTTAACAACAACCGCCATTCGCCACTAAGTGGCGGTGACGTCACCACGACGCTTGTGCCAGGCCATGTGCACCTTGAGGCCACGTGGAGTTTCGAACGCCCGCTGGCAGGAGGTCACGGGGCTGACCCAGCAGGTGCCACGGGTCGACTGACTGAGATGACTGGCTGATGCGCCACCTGTGCCCCCTACTGTGCCAACCTGCTGTGCTTTAGCCACCCGGCGCTCCGCTCGTTGTTGTGAGCGTCGCTCCTCCGCCCTCCGTTGTTGTTGGAGGGCGACTGCCTCCAACTGCCCAGTAGCATCCTTCACGAGCCTCCTCCACAGAGGCTGATCTTGACACCGCTGGTACCAGTCATCGGCAAGTCCACTCAGCTCCACGTCTTTCTGTACCACATCACTCCATCTCTTCTCTAGCCCGTGCCGCGCCCGTTTAGCCGCCTCGATCCGGCCAAACAAAAGCTGTTTCGGCATGCGGTGGCTGGGCATGCGGGCTACATGACCCAGCCATCGCAGCCTTGCCTGCCGGAGGAGCTCACCGATGGGACCTTGCCCAGATCTTTCAAGATTGGTTAAACCCAGGATGGATCGTAGGCAGGCCAGCCTAAATGTTTCTAACAGGCGAGGATGTTCCATTAGGGGGGGTCCACGTTTCGCAAGCGTAGAGAAGGGAGGGAATGACCGTGGCCGAGAAGACCTGAAGCTTAGTGCGGAGCGACAGACCAGGTAGCTTCCACACAGCGTTACGCAACCGATGAAAATATATTGCCGCTCGACTGATTCGGAGTGAAACCTCTGCTGTTAAACTGGAGCCAGTCACCACCTGTACACAAAGATAAAGACAAAGATCCCCCATATAGCCTTACCAGACTGTAGGGGCAAGTGCTGTTAGCGAGCACCTATGAAGGCCGGAACGGTACACGGGGGTGGGTGGCCAGCACCACGCCCGACCGCCTTTGTCTCCCCAGTGGCGATGTTTACACACAGCACCAGGTACTAATTTGAGGCTGAGTCGACCTAGGGGAGGCCCGGGACCTGTTCAGATAATCATCACCGGTGTTGGCCGTGAGCGGGAATCGAACCCGAGTCGCCAGGTTCATAGCGCAGCGCGCTAACCGCTACACTATCGCTCCCCACCTACACACACACCTACACACACACACCTGTACACACACCTACACACACACACCTACACACCCACACACACCTGTACACACACCTGTACACACACACCTACACACACCTACACCTACACACACCTACACCTACACACACCTACACACACACAACAACAACAACAACCGCCATTCGCCACTAAGTGGCGGTGACGTCACCACGACGCTTGTGCCAGGCTATGTGCACCCTGAGGCCACGTGAAGTGTCGAACGCCCGCTGGCAGGAGGTCACGGGGCAGACCCAGGTGCCACGGGTCGACTGACTGAGATGACTGGCTGATGCACCACCTGTGCCCCCTACTGTGCCAACCTGCTGTGCTTTAGCCACCCGGCGCTCCGCTCGCTGTTGTGAGCGTCGCTCCTCCGCCCTCCGTTGTTGTTGGAGGGCGACTGCCTCCAACTGCCCAGTAGCATCCTTCACGAGCCTCCTCCACAGAGGCCGATCTTGACACCGCTGGTACCAGTCATCGGCAAGTCCACTCAGCTCCACGTCCTCCTGTACCACATCACTCCATCTCTTCTCTAGCCCGTGCCGCGCCCGCTTAGCCCCCTCAATCCGGCCAAACAAAAGCTGTTTCGGCATGCGGTGGCTGGGCATGCGGGCTACATGACCCAGCCATCGCAGCCTTGCCTGCCGGAGGAGCTCACCGATGGGACCCTGCCCAGATCTTTCAAGGATTTGTGAGCTCCTCACACAATCCAGTCTGGTTAAACCCAGGATGGATCGTAGGCAGGCCAGCCTAAATGTTTCTAACCGGCGAAGATGTTCCATTAGGGGGGTCCACGTTTCGCAAGCATAGAGAAGGGAGGGAATGACCGTGGCCGAGAAGACCTGAAGCTTAGTGCGGAGCGACAGACCAGGTAGCTTCCACACAGCGTTACGCAACCGATGAAAAGATATTGCCGCTCGACTGATTCGGAGTGAGACCTCTGCTGTTAAACTGGAGCCAGTCATAAGCACACTGCCCAGGTATGGGAAACTCTCCACTCTCTCCACAACTGCCCCATCACCGATTGGGAGTTGTGGGGGTGGAGTGTCCGATGGTACAAAATACCCAGGCAGGTGCTTAGTTTTGGTGGGGCTGATGGTAAGGCCCCACCTCTTAGTGGCATGCTCCAGTCTCAGCAGCAGCGTCTCCAACTCCTCCTCTGACTGAGCAGCTATTACCAAGTCATCAGCATACATAACGTGGTTGAGCAATAGGGAGCCATCCCTTGACCGCACCCGGGCATCGATTAGCCTCCCATTATATCTGTACCATATGGAGATTCCCCCGGTACAGCTATTGAAGGCTTCACGAACTACGTGGTCAAAATAGATGTTAAATAATGTGGGAGCCAAAGGACATCCCTGTCGCACCCCAAGGTGTACAGGGAATGGCTCTGACTCCCGGCCACGTAGTTTTACCCGGGCCCGCTCACCATCATGAAGGTCCTTAATGATCGTGAGCAGAGGGTCAGGTACTCCAAAAGCACGAAGAACGACCCAGAGCCCAGGCCTACTGATGGTATCATAGGCCTTGACCAGGTCAATAAAGCAGAGATGTAGGTCTTGTTGGAATTCCCTACACCTCTGCTGTAGCAGACGGACAGAAAATATGGCATCTGTGCAGGACCGCCCTTTCCTGAAACCGCATTGTGGCTCCGCAAGCCTCTCCTCAGCGTGCCTGGCAAGGCGATGCTGAATAATCCTTGCCAGGACCTTTCCCGGCACACTGAGGAGTGAGATGCCCCTGTAGTTGTTACAGTCTGTGCGGTCCCCCTTCTTAAAAAGGGGGACCACCAGGGCATCCTTCCAATCCTGCGGAACCCGTCCAGTGGTCCAGACTGTTGTTATGATGTCATATAGGGCAGTCTGTGCACAAACGCCACCCTCCCTCAGCATTTCGCTTGGGAGATCATCTCTGCCCGCTGCCTTTCCTGGTCTCAGACTCCGGATCGCCTTCAATACTTCCTCAGCAGATGGCACCTCAGCCAGCCACTCACAGGGGGTGACTTCATCCAATATTTGAGGCACCGCAGCCTCAGCAGGGTCATCCTCACTTTGTGCCGCGATGTTTTCCTGGCTGAGGGATTTTCCCTCCCCCAGGACCTCACAGAAATGCTCAGCAAATCTGCGAACCTGTTCCTGGGGGTCGGAAATTGGATCACCGTTTTTTCCCCTAATGATGGTAATAGGTGTGGCGCTGCAGGTTACTTTTTTGATGGAGTTAAATAGAGATTTGTGATCACGGGCCACTGAGGCAGACTCCATCTCCTCAGCAACCCGCGACCACCACCCATCCTTGCAGCGCCTCACGGCTCTCCGAACCTCCGAGCGAAGGCTGCGGTAAGCCTCCTCATTCTCTGACGTGGGATTCTGTAGCCGATGACAGTGGGCCTGTCGCTTTTTCTCAACCATCCTGAACAACTCCTCTGTCATCCAGGGTGTCTGGGGAGGTCTGGACCGCGTACCCAAAGCAGCCATTGCAGCTGCATGAGTCACAGTCCTAAACCTCGCCCATTTACCCTCGACATCAGGAGGAGTCGGGGACGATGCCAATCCCAGCCGCAAGCGATGGTGAAATTCTCGCTTGCAACTTTCATCAGATAACTGAGACCAGGCCACTTTAGGTTGGAATGGGGTCCTGGGTGTACACCCACCACCGGAGTGGAAGAATGGCAGGCGCATCTTACAGATGACTAGTCGATGGTCAGAGGGCAGATCAGCTCCACGGTAGGTCCTGGTGTCAAGGACATGGGCTCGCATTCGCTGGTCCGTCACTATGTAGTCCAGCAGATGTTCTTGCTTGGACCCGGCATGCATCCATGATGTTGTGTGGATGCGCCGATGCCGGAACAGCGTGTTGGTAATTACAAGCCCATGGGCTGCACAAAAATCTAGCAGCCTCCTACCGTTGTTATTGAGCTGATCTGGCCCATGCCCTCCAATCACTCCAGACCAGGTGCCAGTATCATGACCAACTCGGGCATTGAAGTCACCCAACATGATGACTCTATCCCGAGGGGCCACTTTAGCCAGCACCTTTGACAGGAGGTCATAGAAGGCATCTGACTCATCGGCTTTGCCTGCATCCCTCCACGGATGTTCATCTTCGGTGGGGGCATAAGTAACCACGACCACCATTCCTCGCCTCCGGTTGATGGGAAGGCGAGCCCAAAGTAGCCTGGGGCTTACAGCTTCCCACACCTCACCGCCACGCTCCCACGCCCCCTTCATTCTTTTGTTCAAAAGAAGACCCACACCCTGTTGTTTGGCAGTCTGCTGCCCCGAGTAGAGGACTGTCCACCCACACACACACACACCTACACACGCACACACCTGTACACACACACACCCACACACACCTGTACACACCTGTACACACACACACACCTACACACACCTACACACACACACCTACACACCCACACACAACTGTACACACACCTACACACACCTGTACACACCTACACACACACACACCTACACACACACACCTTACACACCTGTACACACCTACACACACACACCTACACACACCTACACACACCTGTACACACACCTACACACACACCTACACACACACACACCTACACACACACCTACACACACACCTGTACACACCTACACCTACACACACCTACACACACACACCTGTACACACCTACACACACCTACCTACACACACACCTGTACACACACCTGTACACACCTACACACACCTGAACACACACACACCTACACACACCTACACACACACCTACACACACACACACCCACACACACACACACCTGTACACACACACTCCTACACACACCTGTACACACCTGTACACACCCACACACACCTGTACACACACCTACACACACACACCTACACACACCTACACACACACACCTACACACACACACACCTGTACACACACACCTACACACACCTGTACACACACCTAAACACACCTACACACACACACCTGAACACACACACACACCCACACACACCTGTACAAACCTACACACACACCTACACACACCTACACACACACACACCTACACACACACACCTACACACACCTACACACACACACACACACCTACACACGCACACACCTGTACACACACACACCCACACACACCTGTACACACCTGTACACACACACACACCTACACACACCTACACACACACCTACACACCCACACACACCTGTACACACACCTACACACACCTGTACACACCTACACACACACACCTACACACACACACCTTACACACCTGTACACACCTACACACACACCTACACACACCTACACACACCTGTACACACACCTACACACACCTACACACACACACCTACACACACACCTACACACACACCTGTACACACCTACACCTACACACACCTACACCTACACACACCTACACACACACACCTGTACACACCTACACACACCTACCTACACACACACCTGTACACACACCTGTACACACCTACACACACCTGAACACACACACACCTACACACACCTACACACACACCTACACACACACACACACCCACACACACACACACCTGTACACACACACTCCTACACACACCTGTACACACCTGTACACACCCACACACACCTGTACACACACCTACACACACACACCTACACACACACACCTACACACACCTACACACCTACACACACACACCTACACACACACACACCTGTACACACACCTGAACACACACACACACCCACACACACCTGTACAAACCTACACACACACACCTACACACACCTACACACACCTACACACACACACCTACACACACCTACACACACCTGTACACACCTACACACACACCTTACACACCTGTACACACACCTACACACACCTACACACACACCTACACACACACCTACACACACACCCACACACACCTGTACACACCTACACACACCTACACACACCTACACACACACCCACACACACACCTACACACACACACCTACACACACACACCTACACACACCTACACACACCTACACACACACCTGTACACACACACCTGTACACACACACACACACCTGTACACACACCTACACACACACACCTACACACACCCACACACACCTGTACACACCTACACACACACACCTACACACACCTACACACACACACCTACACACCCACACACACCTGTACACACACCTGTACACACACCTACACACACCTACACCTACACACACCTACACCTACACACACCTACACACACACACACCTACACACGCACACACCTGTACACACACCCACACACACCTGTACACACCTGTACACACACACCTACACACCCCTACACACACACACCTACACACCCACACACACCTGTACACACACCCACACACACCTGTACACACCTGTACACACACACCTACACACACCTACACACACACACCTACACACACACACCTTACACACCTGTACACACCTACACACACACACCTACACACACCTACACACACCTGTACACACACCTACACACACACCTACACACCTACACACACACCTACACACACACCTGTACACACCTACACCTACACACACCTACACACACACACCTGTACACACCTACACACACCTACCTACACACACACCTGTACACACACCTGTACACACCTACACACACCTGAACACACACACACCTACACACACCTACACACACACCTACACACACACACACACACCTGTACACACACACTCCTACACACACCTGTACACACCTGTACACACCCACACACACCTGTACACACACCTACACACACACACCTACACACACCTACACACCTACACACACACACCTACACACACACACCTGTACACACACCTACACACACCTGTACACACACCTAAACACACCTACACACACACACACCTGTACACACACCTGAACACACACCCACACACACCTGTACAAACCTACACACACACACCTACACACACCTACACACACACACACCTACACACACACACCTACACACACCTACACACACCTGTACACACCTACACACACACCTTACACACCTGTACACACACCTACACACACCTACACACACCTACACACACACCTACACACACACCTACACACACACTTACACACACACCCACACACACCTGTACACACCTACACACACCTACACACACCTACACACACACCTACACACACCTACACCTACACACACACCCACACACACCTGTACACACCTGTACACACCTACACACACCTACACCTGTACACACACACACACACACCTGTACACACACCTACACACACCTGTACACACCTGTACACACCTTACACACCTGTACACACCTACACACACACCTACACACACACCTACACACACACACCCACACACACACCTACATACACACACCTACACACACACCTACACACACCTGTACACACACACCTGTACACACCTGTACACACACCTTACACACCTGTACACACACCCACACACCTACACACACACACACCCACACACACACACCTGTACACACCTGTACACACCTTACACACCTGTACACACACCTGTACACACCTACCTGTGTACAGAGTGCTCTCTCCCTTGCTGCAGGAGCTATGTCGAAGGGTGTGCCTGAGATTGTGAAGGGGCAAGTGTTTGAGGTGGGCCCAAGGTACACGGGGCTCACCTACATTGGAGAGGGAGCCTACGGCATGGTCTGGTGAGGAGCACGTGCCTACCTCACAACGCTCACACTCACCTGGACACACACCTGTACACTCACTCACTCACCTGTACACACACCTGTACACTCGCTCGTACACTCACCGACACACTCACTCACCTGTACACACGCCTGTACACTCACTCACTCACTCACCTGGACACACACCTGTACACACACCTGTACACTCACATGTACAGACACCTGTACACACACCTGTACACTCGCTCGAACACTCACCGACACACTCACTCACTCGTACACTCACCTGTACACTCACTCACATGTACACTCACCTGTACACACACCTGTACACTCACTCACCTGTACACACACCTGTACACTCACTCACTCACATGTACACTCACCTGTACACTCACTCACTCACTCACATGTACACTCACCTGTACACACACCTGTACACTCGCTCGTACACTCACCGACACACGCACTCACTCGTACACTCACCTGTACACTCACATGTACACTCACCTGTACACTCACTCACCTGTACACACACCTGTACACTCGCTCGTACACTCACCTACACACTCACTCACTCGTACACTCACCTGTACACTCACATGTACACTCACCTGTACACTCACTCACCTATACACACACCTGTACACTCACTCACCTGTACACACGCCTGTACACTCCCTTGTACACTCACCGACACACTCACTCACTCGTGCACTCACCTGTACACTCACTCACCTGTACACTCAGTCACAAGTACACTCACCTGTACACTCACTCACCTATACACACACCTGTACACTCGCTCGTACACTCACCGACATACTCACTCACTCGTACACTCACCTGTACACTCACTCACTCACATGTACACTCACCTGTAAACTCACTCACCTGTACACACACCTGTACACTTACTCACTCACTCACCTATACACTCACCTGTACACTCACTCACATGTACACTCACCTGTACACTCACTCACTCACCTGTACACACACCTGTACACTCACTCACTCACCTATACACACACCTGTACACTCGCTCGTACACTCACCTACACACTCACTCACATGTACACTCACCTGTACACTCACTCACATGTACACTCACCTGTACACTCATTCACTCACATGTACACTCACCTGTACACTCACTCGTACACTCACCTACACACTCACTCACTCGTACACTCACCTGTACACTCACTCACCTGTACACTCACACACGTGTGTACACACACATACAACACGTGTGTACACACACATACAACACGTGTGTACACACATACAACACATGTACACACACATACAACACGTGTGTACACACACACACAACACATGTACACACACATACAACACGTGTGTACACACACATACAACACGTGTGTACACACACATACAACACGTGTATACACACATACAACACGTGTATACACACATACAACACGTGTATACACACAACACGTGTACACACACACACACACGTGTTGTGTGTGTACACACGTGTTGTGTGTACATGTGTTGTATGTGTGTACACACGTGTTGTATGTGTGTGTACACACGTGTTGTGTGTACACACACACACAACACGTGTGTACACACACAACACGTGTTGTGTGTGTGTGTACACACGTGTTGTATGTGTGTGTACACGTGTTGTATGTGTGTACACACGTGTTGTGTGTGTGTGTACACACGTGTTGTATGTGTGTACATGTGTTGTATGTGTGTACATGTGTTGTATGTGTGTACACACGTGTTGTATGTGTGTGTACATGTGTTGTATGTGTGTACACATACACCACGTGTTAGGGTGCGGCAGCGTGTCTGTACGAGGTAGTGGAGTCCAGAGTCTGAACGCTGTTAATGATTTATCACCGCGGGTGGAACCATATAGAGTACTGTACAACCTTGGGGTCATCACCACCATCACTATCAACATCATCACCATCACCACCATCACTATCAACATCATCACCATCACCACCATCATCATCAGCAGCAGTATCATCATCACCATCACCACCATCACTATCAACATCATCACCATCACCACCATCACTATCAACATCATCACCATCACCACCATCATCATCAGCAGCAGTATCATCATCACCATCACCACCATCACTATCAACATCATCACCATCACCACCATCACTATCAACATCATCACCATCACCACCATCATCATCAGCAGCAGTATCATCATCACCATCACCACCATCACTATCAACATCATCATCGCCATCACCACCATCATCATCAGCAGCAGTATCATCATCACCATCACCACCATCACTATCAACATCATCACCACCATCACCATCACCACTGCAAGTCACGTGACCTCCTCCTCATGCACCTAGCCTGGCACAGCAGTCAACCCATGGCACCTGTTGGGTCTGTCACGTGACCTCCTCATGCACCTAGCCTGGCACAGCAGTCAACCCATGACACCTGCTGAGTCTGTCACGTGATCTTCTCCTCATGCATGGCACGGGCGCTGTAGTAACGTTGTTGTTGTATGACGGTGTGTGTCACGTGACACAGGTGTGTGTGTCACGTGACACAGGTGTGTGTCACGTGCCACAGGTGTGTGTCACGTGACACAGGTGTGTGGCACGTGACACAGGTGTGTGTCACGTGACACAGGTGTGTGTCACGTGACACAGGTGTGTGTGTCACGTGCCACAGGTGTGTGTGTCACGTGCCACAGGTGTGTGTCACGTGCCACAGATGTGTGGCACGTGCCACAGATGTGTGGCACGTGACACAGGTGTGTGTCACGTGACACAGGTGTGTGTCACGTGACACAGGTGTGTGTCACGTGACACACACCTGTGTCACGTGCCACAGATGTGTGGCACGTGACACAGGTGTGTGTCACGTGCCACAGATGTGTGGCACGTGACACAGGTGTGTGTCACGTGACACAGGTGTGTGTCACGTGACACAGGTGTGTGTCACGTGACACACACCTGTGTCACGTGCCACAGATGTGTGGCACGTGACACAGGTGTGTGTCACGTGCCACAGGTGTGTGTGTCACGTGCCACAGGTGTGTGTGTCACGTGCCACAGGTGTGTGTCACGTGCCACAGATGTGTGGCACGTGACACAGGTGTGTGGCACGTGACACAGGTGTGTGTCACGTGACACAGGTGTGTGTGTCACGTGCCACAGGTGTGTGTGTCACGTGCCACAGGTGTGTGTCACGTGCCACAGATGTGTGGCACGTGACACAGGTGTGTGGCACGTGACACAGGTGTGTGTCACGTGACACAGGTGTGTGTGTCACGTGCCACAGGTGTGTGTGTCACGTGCCACAGGTGTGTGTCACGTGCCACAGATGTGTGGCACGTGACACAGGTGTGTGGCACGTGACACAGGTGTGTGTCAGGTGTGTGTCAGGTGTGTGTCACGTGACACAGGTGTGTGTCACGTGACACAGGTGTGTGTGTCACGTGACACAGGTGTGTGTGACAGTGATAACCAATCGCATTCCTGAACTCTGCTACCCCCACTCGTGCCTTGGCCTCCCTGGTAGCTCACCCCCCTCAACCCCTCCCCCCTCTCACCCCTCATCCCCCTTAACCCCTCCCCCTCAACCCCTCCCCCCTCTCACCCCTCCCCCTCAACCCCTCCCCCCTCTCACCCCTCACCCCCCTCAACCCCTCCCCCCTCTCACCCCTCCCCCTCAACCCCTCCCCCTCAACCCCTCCCCCCTCTCACCCTCCCCCCTCTCACCCTCCCCCTCAACCCCTCCCTCCCCCTCCCTCCCCCCCTCTCACCCCTCCCCCTCAACCCCTCCCCCTCAACCCCTCCCCCCTCTCACCCTCCCCCCTCTCACCCTCCCCCTCAACCCCTCCCTCCCCCTCCCTCCCCCCCTCTCACCCCTCCCCCTCAACCCCTCCCCCTCAACCCCTCCCTCCCCCTCCCTCCCCCCCTCTCACCCCTCCCCCTCAACCCCTCCCCCCTCCCTCCCTCTCCCTCCCCCACCCCCCCCTCCCCCCCCCGCCCCCCCCCAGCTCTGCGCTGGACAGGTGTAGCGGTGTGCGTGTGGCCATCAAGAAGGTGAGCCCCTTCGAGCATCAAACCTACAGCCAGCGGACACTGCGTGAGATCAAGATCCTGCTGGGCTTCGCTCACGAGAACATCATCGCCATCAGGGATGTGCTGCGTGCACCTAGCCTGGCACTCATGAAGGACGTGTATCCTGCTCGCAGAGACACACACACAGAGACACAGAGACACACACAGACACACACAGACACACAGACACACACACAGACACACACACAGAGACACACACACACAGAGACACACACAGACACACACACAGAGACACACACACGACGCTTGTGCCAGGCTATGTGCACCCTGAGGCCACGTGAAGTGTCGAACGCCCGCTGGCAGGAGGTCACTGGGCAGACCCAGGTGCCACGGGTCGACTGACTGAGATGACTGAGATGACTGGCTGATGCACCACCTGTGCCCCCTACTGTGCCAACCTGCTGTGCTTTAGCCACCCGGCGCTCCGCTCGTTGTTGTGAGCGTCGCTCCTCCGCCCTCCGTTGTTGTTGGAGGGGGACTGCCTCCAACTGCCCAGTAGCGTCCTTCACGAGCCTCCTCCACAGAGGCCGATCTTGACACCGCTGGTACCGGTCATCGGCAAGTCCACTCAGCTCCACGTCCTCCTGTACCACAAACGCCACCCTCAGCATTTCGCTTGGGAGATCATCTTTGCCCCGTGCCTTTCCTGGTCTCAGACTCTGGATCGCCTTCAGTACTTCCTCAACAGATGGCACCTCAGCCAGCCACTCACAGGGGGTGACTTCTTCCAATATTTGAGGTACCGCAGCCTCAGCAGGGTCATCCCCACTTTGTGCCACGATGTTTTCCAGGCTGAGGGATTTTCCCTCCCCCAAGACCTCACAGAAATGCTCAGCAAATCTGCAAACCTGTTCCTGGGGATCAGAGATTGGATCACCGTTCTTTCCCCTAATGATGGTAATAGGTGTGGCGCTGCAGGTTACTTTTTGATGGAGTTAAATAGAGATTTGTGATCACGGGCCATTGAGGCAGATTCCATTTCCTCAGCAACCCGCGACCACCACCCATCCTTGCAGTGCCTCACGGCTCTCCGAACCTCCGAGCGAAGGCTGCGGTAAGCCTCCTCATTCTCTGACGTGGGATTCTGTAGCCGATGACAGTGGGCCTGTCGCTTTTTCTCAGCCAACCTGAACACCTCCTCTGTCAGCCAGGGTCTCTGGGGAGGTCTGGACCATGTACCCACAGCAGCCATTGCAGCTGCATGAGCCACAGTCCTAAACCTCGCCCATTTCCCCTCGACATCTGGAGGAGTGGGGGACGATGCCAACCCCAGCCGCAAGCGATGATGAAATTCTCGCTTGCAACTTTCATCAGCTAGCTGAGACCAGGCCACCCACCACCGGAGTGGAAGAATGGCAGGCACATCTTACAGATGACTAGTCGATGGTCAGAGGGCAGATCAGCTCCACGGTAGGTCCTGGTGTCAAGGACATGGGCCCGCATCCGTTGTTCCGTCACTATGTAGTCCAGCAGATGTTCTTGCTTGGACCCGGCTTGCATCCATGATGTTGTGTGGATGTGCCGATGCCGGAACAGCGTGTTGGTAATTACAAGCCCATGGGCTGCAAAAAAATCTAGCAGCCTCCTGCCGTTGTTATTGAGCTGATCTGGCCCATGCCTTCTAATCACTCCAGACCAGGTGCCAGCATCATGACCAACTCGGGCATTGAAGTCACCCAACAAGATGACTCTATCCCGAGGGGCCACTTTAGCTAGCACCTGTGATAGGAGGTCATAGAAGGCATCTGACTCATCGGCCTTGCCTGCATCCCTCTACGGATGTTCGTCTTCGGTGGGGGCATAAGTAACCACGACCACCATTCCTCGCTTCCGGTTGATGGGCAGGCGAGCCCAAAGTAGCCTGGGGCTTACAGCTTCCCACACCTCACCACCACGCTCCCACGCCCCCTTCATTCTTTTATTCAGAAGAAGAGCCACACCCTGTTGTTTGGTAGTCTCCTGCCCCGAGTAGAGGACTGTCCACCCCTCATGGTGGCAGAAGCCAGAGCCGGTCCACCGGACCTCCTGAATACTGCAGAGATCCAGGCGGTACCGGTCCAGCTCCCGACAGAGGAGCGGCAGCCTCTCCTCCGCAGTGAGCGTTCGAACATTCCACGTGGCCACACGTAGTGGCTTTTCGTTGTTTCTGGAGGAGCCCCTAGGGCAGAGATTCAATCTCCTGGCTCCGCCAATTGGGGTTTGGCCAGGAGACGTCATAGACGCCTGGCCCCCTGGGGCCTCCGGCACAAGCTTATTAGTTACATATTTCAGTTTAACTCGTGGATTAGTGGTATTTAAATGAAGGTGGAGGGGTTACCAGCCCCTCGCACCCATCCAGAGCCCCCGTTTAGCCCCTGTGGTGGACATAGACGCCATGAAGGGAGAGGCCAATCTAAGTTGGCCTTCCCCCCACGGCACTGCCCACCACAGCGTTGCCTTCCAGCACCACGAGGAGGTAGGTGGTTGTTTTTGCCAGACTACACACTCACACTGACACTCGCACACACAACAACAACCGCCATTCGCCACTAAGTAGCGGTGACGTCACCACGACGCTTGTGCCAGGCCATGTGCACCCTGAGGCCACGTGAAGTGTCGAACGCCCGCTGGCAGGAGGTCACGGGGCAAACCCAGGTGCCACGGGTCGACTGAGATGACTGAGATGACTGGCTGATGCACCACCTGTGCCCCCTACTGTGCCAACCTGCTGTGCTTTAGCCACCCGGCGCTCCGCTCGTTGTTGTGAGCGTCGCTCCTCCGCCCTCCGTTGTTGTTGGAGGGCGACTGCCTCCAACTGCCCAGTAGCGTCCTTCACGAGCCTCCTCCACTGAGGCCGATCTTGACACCGCTGGTACCAGTCATCGGCAAGTCCACTCAGCTCCACGTCCTCCTGTACCACATCACTCCATCTCCTCTCTAGCCCATGCCGCGCCCGTTTAGCCCCCTCTATCCGGCCGAACAAAAGCTGTTTAGGCATGCGGTGGCTGGGCATGCGGGCTACATGACCCAGCCATCGCAGCCTTGCCTGCCGGAGGAGCTCACCGATGGGACCCTGCCCAGATCTTTCAAGGATTTGTGAGCTCCTCATACAATCCAGTCTGGTTAAACCCAGGATGGATCGTAGGCAGGCCAGCCTAAATGTTTCTAACCGGCGAAGATGTTCCATTAGGGGAGTCCACGTTTCGCAAGCGTAGAGAAGGGAGGGAATGACCGTGGCCGAGAAGAACTGAAGCTTAGTACGGAGCGACAGACCAGGTAGCTTCCACACAGCGTTACGCAACCGATGAAAAGATATTGCCGCTCGACTGATTCGGAGTGAGACCTCTGCTGTTAAACTGGAGCCGGTCATAAGCACACTGCCCAGGTATGAGAAACTCTCCACTCTCTCCACATCTGCCCTATCACCAATTGGGAGTTGTGGGGGTGGAGTGTCTGATGGTACAAAATGCCCAGGCAGGTGCTTAGTTTTGGTGGGGCTGATGGTAAGGCCCCACCTCTTAGTGGCACGCTCCAGTTTCACACACACACACAGACACACACACACGCAGGTTTATTTAACGGTAACGAACGGTAACGATGATGGGACAAATGTCAACATTCAACACACACAGACACACACACACAGACACACACACACAGACACACACACAGACACACACACACAGACACACACAGAGACACAGACACACACACAGACACACACAGACACACACACAGACACACAGACACACACACACAGACACACACACACACAGACACACACACAGACACACACACACAGACACACACACAGACACACACACAGACACACACACAGACACACACACAGACACACACAGCTGTCAACACTCTCAGTCTGTCTCTTAGCCTCGCCCACACAAACTTGCTGGGGGTGCATTGGTGTTTGGATTGGTGGGTGGATTGGTGGGTGGATTGGTGGGTGGATTGGTGGGTGAGTGTTTGGATTGGTGGGTGGATTGGTGTTTGAGTGGATGGGTGGGTGTTTGGATTGGTGGGTGGGTGGATTGGTGGGTAGGTGTTTGGATTGGTGGTTGGGTGGATGGGTGGGTGTTTGGATTTGTGGGTGGATGGGTGGGTGGATTGGTGGGTAGGTGTTTGGATTGGTGGATGGATTGGTGGTTGGGTGGATGGGTGGGTGAATGGGTGGGTGTTTGTATTGGTGGGTAGGTGGATTGGTGGGTGGGTGTTTGTATTGGTGGGTGGATTGGTGGTTGAGTGGATGGGTGGGTGTTTGGATTGGTGGGTGGATTGGTGGGTAGGTGTTTGGATTGGTGGGTGGATTGGTGGTTGGGTGGATGGGTGGGTGAATGGGTGGGTGTTTGGATTGGTGGGTAGGTGGATTGGTGGGTGGATTGGTGGGTGGGTGTTTGTATTGGTGGGTGGATTGGTGTTTGAGTGGATGGGTGGGTGTTTGGATTGGTGGGTGGATGGGTGGGTGGATTGGTGGGTAGGTGTTTGGATTGGTGGGTGGATTGGTGGTTGGGTGGATGGGTGGGTGAATGGGTGGGTGTTTGTATTGGTGGGTAGGTGGATTGGTGGGTGGGTGTTTGTATTGGTGGGTGGATTGGTGTTTGAGTGGATGGGTGGGTGTTTGGATTGGTGGGTGGATGGGTGGGTGGATTGGTGGGTAGGTGTTTGGATTGGTGGGTGGATTGGTGGTTGGGTGGATGGGTGGGTGAATGGGTGGGTGTTTGGATTGGTGGGTAGGTGGATTGGTGGGTGGATTGGTGGGTGGGTGTTTGTATTGGTGGGCGGATTGGTGGTTGAGTGGATGGGTGGGTGTTTGGATTGGTGGGTGGATGGGTGGGTGGAATGGTGGGTAGGTGTTTGGATTGGTGGGTGGATTGGTGGTTGGGTGGATGGGTGGGCGAATGGGTGGGTGTTTGGATTGGTGGGTAGGTAGATTGGTGGGTAGGTAGATTGGTGGGTGGATTGGTGGGTGGGTGTTTGTATTGGTGGGTAGGTAGATTGGTGGGTGGATTGGTGGGTGGGTGTTTGTATTGGTGGGCGGATTGGTGGTTGAGTGGATGGGTGGGTGTTTGGATTGGTGGGTGGATGGGTGGGTGGAATGGTGGGTAGGTGTTTGGATTGGTGGGTGGATTGGTGGTTGGGTGGATGGGTGGGCGCATGGGTGGTGGGATTGGATGGGTGGTAGGTAGGATTGGTGGGTGGATTGGTGGGTGGGTAGATTGGTGGGTGGATTGGTGGGTGGCGAGGTTGCGTGGAGAGAGTCGTGTGGGGGCCTGACTCGTGAGTACAGAGGAATGTGGCCGTGCAGGTTACACGTGGAGAAGGGAGAGAGTGAGAGAGTGTGTACAGGTGTGTACAGGTATGTACAGGTGTGTGTGTGTACAGGTGTGTACAGGTGTGTACAGGTGTGTGTACAGGTGTGTGTGTGGTGTGTACAGGTGTGTACAGGTGTGTACAGGTGTGTGCATGTGTGTACAGGTGAGTGTGTGTACAGGTGTGTACAGGTGTGTACAGGTGAGTGTGTGTGTACAGGTGTGTACAGGTGTGTACAGGTGTGTGTGTACAGGTGTGTACAGGTGTGTACAGGTGTGTGTGTGTGTGCATGTGTGTACAGGTGAGTGTGTGTACAGGTGTGTACAGGTGTGTACAGGTGAGTGTGTGTGTACAGGTGTGTACAGGTGTGTACAGGTGTGTGTGTGCAGGTGTGTGCAGGTGTGTACAGGTGTGTACAGGTGTGTACAGGTGTGTGGTGTGTGCAGGTGTGTACAGGTGTGTACAGGTGTGGTGTGTACAGGTGTGTACAGGTGTGTACAGGTGTGTGTGTGTGGTGTGTACAGGTGTGTACAGGTGTGTACAGGTGTGTACAGGTGTGTGTGTGCAGGTGTGTACAGGTGTGTACAGGTGTGTACAGGTGTGTGCATGTGTGTACAGGTGTGTACAGGTGTGTACAGGTGTGTGTGTGTGTGTGCATGTGTGTACAGGTGAGTGTGTGTACAGGTGTGTACAGGTGTGTGTACAGGTGTGTGTGTGTGCATGTGTGTACAGGTGTGTACGTGGTGTGTACAGGTGTGTGCATGTGTGTACAGGTGTGTGTGTGTGCAGGTGTGTACAGGTGTGTGTACAGGTGTGTACAGGTGTGTGTGTGTGGTGTGTACAGGTGTGTACAGGTGTGTGTACAGGTGTGTACAGGTGTGTACTGTGTGCAGGAGTGTGTGTGTGGTGTGGGCAGGTGTGTACAGGTATGTACAGGTGTGTGTGTGTGTGGTGTGTACAGGTGTGTGCAGGTTTGTACAGGTGTGTGTGGTGTGTACAGGTGTGTGTACAGGTGTGTACAGGTGAGTGTGTGTGTACAGGTGTGTACAGGTGTGTGTGTGGTGTGTACAGGTGTGTACAGGTGTGTACAGGTGTGTGTGTACTGTGTGCAGGTGTGTGGTGTGTGCAGGTGTGTACAGGTGTGTACTGTGTGCAGGTGTGTGTGGTGTGTACAGGTGTGTACAGGTGTGTACAGGTGTGTGCAGTGTGCAGGTGTGTGTGTGTGGTGTGTGTAGGTGTGTACAGGTGTGTACAGGTGTGTACAGGTGTGTGTGTACTGTGTGCAGGTGTGTGGTGTGTGCAGGTGTGTACAGGTGTGTACAGGTGTGTACAAGTGTGTGCATGTGTGTGTGTGTGCAGGTGTGTGTGTGTGGTGTGTACAGGTGTGTGTGTGGTGTGTGCAGGTGTGTACAGGTGTGTGTGTGCAGGTGTGTACAGGTGTGTACAGGTGTGTACAGGTGTGTGCATGTGTGTACAGGTGTGTGTGGTGTGTACAGGTGTGTACAGGTGTGTGCATGTGTGTGCATGTGTGTACAGGTATGTGTGTGGTGTGTACAGGTGTGTACAGGTGTGTAAAGGTGTGTGTGTGTGGTGTGTACAGGTGTGTACAGGTGTGTACAGGTGTGTGGTGTGTGCAGGTGTGTACAGGTGTGTACAGGTGTGTGCAGTGTGCAGGTGTGTGTGGTGTGTGTAGGTGTGTACAGGTGTGTACAGGTGTAGTGTGTACAGGTGTGTGTGGTGTGTGTACAGGTGTGTGTGTGTGCAGGTGTGTGTGTGGTGTGTACAGGTGTGTGCATGTGTGTACAGGTGTGTGTGTGTGTGGTGTGTACAGGTGTGTGGGCAGGTGTGTACAGGTGTGTGCATGTATGTACAGGTGTGTGTGGTGTGTACAGGTGTGTACAGGTGTGTGGTGTGTGTGTGGTGTGTGCAGGTGTGTACAGGTGTGTACAGGTGTGTACAGGTGTGTGTACAGGTGTGTGTGGTGTGTACAGGTGTGTACAGGTGAGTGTGTGTACTGGTGTGTACAGGTGTGTACAGGTGTGTGCATGTGCATGTGTGTACAGGTGTGTGTGTGGTGTGTACAGGTGTGTACGTGGTGTGTGTGGTGTGTACAGGTGTGTACAGGTGTGTGTGTGGTGTGCGCAGGTGTGTGTGGTGGGAGTAGGTGTGTACATGTGTGTACAGGTGAGTGTGTGTGTACAGGCTTGTGCAGGTGTGTACAGGTGTGTGCAGGTGTGCGTGTGTACAGGTGTGTGCACGTGTGCGTGTGTACAGTTGTGTGTGTGTGGTGTGTGTAGGTGTGTGCAGGTGTGTACAGGTGTGTACAGGTGTGTGTGTGTGGTGTGTCCAGGTGTGTACAGGTGAGTGTGCGTGTAGAGGTGTGTGCAGGTGTGTACAGGTGTGTACAGGTGTGTACAGGTGAGTGTGTGGTGTGCAGGTGTGTGGTGTGTGTAGGTGTGTACAGGTGTGTGCAGGTGTGCGTGTGTACAGGTGTGTGTGTACAGGTATGTGTGTGTGGTGTGTGTAGGTGTGCAGGTGTGTACAGGTGTGTGTGTACAGGTGTGTGCAGGTGTGTAGAGTGTGCAGGTGTGTGTGTGTGGTGTGTGCAGGTGTGCGTGTGTACAGGTGTGTGTGTACAGGTGTGTGTGTACAGGTGTGGTGTGTACAGGTGTGGTGTGTACAGGTGTGTACAGGTGTGTGTACAGGTGTGTGCAGGTGTGTACAGGTGTGTGTGTGGTGTGTGCAGGTGTGTACAGGTGTGTGTACAGGTGTGTGCAGGTGTGTACAGGTGTGTGTACAGGTGTGTGCAGGTGTGTACAGGTGTGTGTGTACAGGTGTGTGCAGGTGTGTACAGTTGTGTGGTGTGTACAGGTGTGTGTGGTGTGTGCAGGTGTGCAGATGTGTACAGGTGTGTACAGGTGTGGTGTGTGTAGGTGTACTGGTGTGCAGGTGTGTACAGGTGTGCGTGTGTACAGGTGTCCGAGTGTGTGTGTGAGAGTGTGTGAGTGAGTGATTGTGTGAGTTTGTGAGTGTGTGAGTGTGTGTGTGAGAGTGTGAGTGAGTGTGTGTGAGTGTGTGAGTGTGTGTAAGTGAGTGTGTGTGTGTGAGTGTGTGAGTGAGTGTGTGAGTCAGTGTGTGAGTGTATGAGTGAGTGAGTGTGTGAGTGAGTGTGTGAGTCAGTGTGTGAGTGAGAGTGTGAGTGAGTGTGTGAGTGAGAGTGTGAGTGAGTGTGTGTGAGTGAGTGTGTGAGTGAGTGTGTGAGTCAGTGTGTGAGTGTATGAGTGAGTGAGTGTGTGAGTTAGTGTGTGTGAGTGAGTGTGTGAGTGTGTGTGTGAGTTAGTGTGTGTGTGTGTGAGTGTGTGTGTGTGAGTGTGTGTAAGTGAGTGTGTGTGAGTGAGTGAGTGGGTGTGTGAGTGAGTGTGTGAGTCAGTGTGTGAGTGTATGAGTGAGTGAGTGTGTGAGTCAGTGTGTGTGAGTGAGTGTGTGAGTGTGTGAGAGAGTGAGTGAGAGAGTGTGTGTGTGTGTGAGTTTGTGAGTGTGTGAGTGAGTGTGTGAGTGTGTGAGTGAGTGTGTAAGTGAGTGTGTGTGTGCGTGTGTACAGGTGTGTGTGAGTGAGTGTGTGAGTGAGTGTGTGTGTGGTGTGTACGTGTGTGAGTGTGTGTGAGTGTGTGTGAGTGTTTGAGTGAGTGAGTGTGTGAGTGAGTATGTGAGTGAGTGTGTGAGGGAATGGGTGAGTGTGTGAGTGTGTGTGTGAGTGTGTGAGTGAGTGTGTGAGGGAATGAGTGAGTGTGTGAGTGTGTGAGTGAGTGTGTGAGTGTGTGTGTGTCAGTGTGTGAGTGTGTGAGAGAGTGTGTGAGGGAATGAGTGAGTGTGTGTGTGTGAGTGAGTGCGTGAGGGGATGAGTGAGTGTGTGAGTGTGTGTGAGTGTGTGAGTGAGTGTGTGAGTGTGTGAGTGAGTGAGTGTGTGTGAGTGAGTGTGTGTGTGAGTGTGTGTGTGAGTGTGTGTGTGCGTGAGTGAGTGAGTGTGTGTGTGTGTGAGTGTGTGAGTGAGTGTGTGTGAGTGAGTGTGTGTGTGCGTGAGTGAGTGAGTGGTGTCTACAGGTGAGTGAGTGAGTGTGTGTGTGAGTGAGTGGTGTCTACAGGTGAGTGAGTGAGTGGTGTCTACAGGTGAGTGCATGTACAGGTGTGTGTGTGTGTGTATAGGTGTGGGTGTGTGTGGGCGCGGTGTATAGGTGTGTGTGTACAGGTGTGTGTGTGTCGTGTGTGTATAGGTGTGTGTGGTGTGTGCTGTGTGTCGTGTGTGTGTATAGGTGTGTGTGGTGTGTGCTGTGTGTACATAGTCGCTACTCACCAATAGCACTTGCCCCTAAAGGCTACACGGGACACCTTTGTCTTTGTGGGCGCATGTACAGTGCGTGTGGGATATGTGGAATCAGATCTCATGGATCCCTGAAAGATCTGGGGAGACGCATTCCCATCGCGTGAGTGGGTGGGTGGGTGAGTGGGTGGGTGAGTGGGTGGGTGAGTGAGTGGGTGGGTGAGTGGGTGGGTGAGTGAGTGGGTGGGTGAGTGGGTGGGTGAGTGAGTGGGTGGGTGAGTGGGTGGGTGAGTGAGTGAGTGGGTGGGTGAGTGGGTGGGTGGGTGAGTGGGTGGGTGAGTGGGTGAGTGAGTGAGTGGGTGAGTGAGTGAGTGGGTGAGTGAGTGGGTGAGTGATTGAGCGGCTGGGTGAGTGGGTGGGTGGGTGAGTGGGTGAGTGAGTGAGTGGGTGGGTGAGTGGGTGAGTGGGTGGGTGAGTGGGTGGGTGAGTGAGTGGGTGGGTGAGTGTGTGAGTGGGTGGGTGAGTGAGTAGGTGAGTGAGTGGGTGGGTGGGTGAGTGAGTGGGTGAGTGGGTGAGTGGTTGAGTGAGTAGGTGAGTGAGTGGGTGAGTGAGTGGGTGAGTGAGTGGGTGGGTGGGTGAGTGGGTGGGTGGGTGAGTGGGTGAGTGAGTGGGTGGGTGGGTGAGTGAGTGGGTGAGTGATTGAGTGGTTGAGTTGGTGGGTGAGTGGGTGGGTGAGTGAGTGAGTGGGTGGGTGAGTGAGTGAGTGGGTGAGTGGGTGAGTGAGTGAGCGGCTGGGTGAGTGGGTGGGTGGGTGATTGGGTGAGTGAGTGGGTGGGTGGGTGAGTGAGTGGGTGGGTGAGTGGGTGAGTGGGTGAGTGGTTGAGTGGGTGGGTGAGTGGGTGGGTGAGTGAGTGGGTGGGTGGGTGTGTGAGTGGGTGGGTGAGTGAGTGGGTGAGTGAGTGGGTGAGTGAGTGGGTGAGTGAGTGGGTGGGTGGGTGAGTGGGTGGGTGAGTGGATGGGTGGGTGAGTGGGTGAGTGAGTAGGTGAGTGGGTGGGTGAGTGAGTGGGTGAGTGGGTGGGTGAGTGAGTGGGTGAGTGGGTGGGTGAGTGAGTGAGTGGGTGGGTGGGTGAGTGAGTGAGTGGGTGGGTGGGTGAGTGAGTGGGTGGGTGAGTGAGTGGTTGAGTGGGTGAGTGGTTGAGTGCGTGGGTCAGTGAGTGGGTGGGTGGGAGAGTGGGTGGGTGAGTGGTTGAGTGGTTGAGTGCGTGGGTCAGTGAGTGGGTGGGAGAGTGAGTGGGTGAGTGAGTGAGTGGGTGAGTGAGTGAGTGGGTGAGTGAGTGGGTGAGTGAGTGGGTGAGTGAGTAGGTGGGTGGGTGAGTGAGTGGGTGGGTGGGTGGGTGAGTGAGTGAGTGGGTGGGTGAGTGAGTGGATGAGTGGGTGAGTAGGTGAGTGAGTGAGTGGGTGAGTGAGTGGGTGAGTGGTTGAGTGGTTTAATGGGTGGGTGAGTGTGTGAGTGGGTGGATGAGTGAGTGGGTGAGTGGTTGAGTGAGTGGGTGAGTGGTTGAGTGGGTGAGTGAGTGGGTGAGTGGGTGAGTGAGTGGGTGAGTGAGTGGGTGAGTGAGTAGGTGGGTGGGTGAGTGGGTGGGTGGGTGGGTGAGTGAGTGAGTGGGTGGGTGAGTGAGTGGATGAGTGGGTGAGTAGGTGAGTGAGTGAGTGAGTGGGTGGGTGGGTGAGTGAGTGGGTGAGTGGTTGAGTGGTTTAATGGGTGGGTGAGTGTGTGAGTGGGTGGGTGAGTGATTGGGTGAGTGGTTGAGTGGTTTAATGGGTGGGTGAGTGTGTGAGTGGGTGGGTGAGTGAGTGGGTGAGTGGTTGAGTGAGTGGGTGAGTGGTTGAGTGGGTGGGTGAGTGAGTGAGTGGGTGAGTGGGTGGGTGAGTGAGTGGGTGAGTGAGTGGGTGGGTGAGTGGGTGAGTGGCTAAGTGAGTGGGTGAGTGAGTGGTTGAGTGAGTTGTTGAGTGGGTGAGTGAGTGGGTGACATTCCCATCAGTGAGCTCCTTTGGCAGGCGAGGCATCGTTGGCTGGGTCATGTCGCCCGCATGCCCAGCCACCACATGAGTGGGTGGGTGGGTCGTTGAGTGGGTGAGTGGGTGAGTGAGTAGGTGAGTGAGTGGGTGGGTGAGTGGGTGGATGAGTGGGTGGGTGAGTGGGCGGGTGGGTGAGTGGGTGGATGAGTGGGTGGGTGGATGAGTGGGTCGGTGGGTGAGTGGGTGGGTGGGTGAGTGGGTGGGTGGGTGAGTGAGTGGGTGGTTGAGTGCCAGGCCAGGTGCACCTTGAGGCTACTGGGCAGTTGGAGGCAGTCGCCCTCCAACAACAACGTAGGGCGGAGGAGCGACGCTCACAACAACGAGCGGAGTGCCGGGTGGCTAAAGCACAGCAAGTTGGCACAGGTGGTGCATCAGCCAGTCATCTCAGTCATCTCAGTCAGTCAACCCATGGCACCTGCTGGGTCTGTTCCGTGTGCTCCTCCTCCTGCACCTAGCCTGGCACAGCAGTCAACCCATGGCACCTGCTGGGTCTGTTCCGTGACCTCTCTCATCATCACCACAGTGGCTAGGAGATGTTGACTACCTCGCCTGGTCTACAGGAGGTCGTGGGTTACACCCTGACACCACAGTGGCTAGGAGATGTTGACTACCTCGCCTGGTGTACAGGAGGTCGTGGGTTAGACCCTGACACCCACAGTGGCTAGGAGATGTTGACTACCTCGCCTGGTCTACAAGAGGTCGTGGGTTAGACCCCGGACCCTGACGGTGGGTCTCTGTTATTGTGGGTCTCTGTTAGTGTGGGTCTCTGTGGGTCTCTGTTAGTGTGGGTCTCTGTGGGTCTCTGTGAGTGTGGGTCTCTGTGGGTCTCTGTGAGTGTGGGTCTCTGTGAGTGTGGGTCTCTGTTAGTGTGGGTCTCTGTTAGTGTGGGTCTCTGTGGGTCTCTGTGAGTGTGGGTCTCTTAGAGTGTGGGTCTCTGTGAGTGTGGGTCTCTGTGGGTCTCTGTTAGTGTGGGTCTCTGTGGGTCTCTATGAGTGTGGGTCTCTGTGTGTCTCTATGAGTGTGGGTCTCTGTGGGTCTCTGTGAGTGTGGGTCTCTGTGGGTCTCTGTGAGTGTGGGTCTCTGTGGGTCTCTGTGAGTGTGGGTCTCTGTGAGTGTGGGTCTCTGTGGGTCTCTGTGAGTGTGGGTCTCTGTGTGTCTCTATGAGTGTAGGTCTCTATGAGTGTGGGTCTCTGTGGGTCTCTGTGAGTGTGGGTCTCTGTGTGTCTCTTAGAGTGTGGGTCTCTGTGAGTGTGGGTCTCTGTGGGTCTCTGTTAGTGTGGGTCTCTGTGGGTCTCTGTGAGTGTGGGTCTCTGTGGGTCTCTATGAGTGTGGGTCTCTGTGTGTCTCTATGAGTGTGGGTCTCTGTGGGTCTCTTTGAGTGTGGGTCTCTGTGGGTCTCTGTGAGTGTGTGTCTCTGTGGGTCTCTATGAGTGTGGGTCTCTGTGGGTCTCTGTTTGTGTGGGTCTCTGTGGGTCTCTATGCGTGCGGGTCTCTGTGGGTCTCTATGAGTGTGGGTCTCTGTGGGTCTCTATGAGTGTGGGTCTCTGTGGGTCTCTGTGAGTGTGGGTCTCTGTGGGTCTCTATGAGTGTGGGTCTCTGTGGGTCTCTGTGTGGGTCTCTATGAGTGTGGGTCTCTATGAGTGTGGGTCTCTGTGGGTCTCTATGAGTGTGGGTCTCTGTGGGTCTCTGTGACTGTGGGTCTCTGTGAGTGTGGGTCTCTGTGGGTCTCTGTGAGTATGGGTGTCTGTGGGTCTCTGTTAGTGTGGGTCTCTGTGAGTGTGTGTCTCTGTGGGTCTCTGTGAGTGTGGGTCTCTGTGGGTCTCTATGAGTGTGGGTCTCTGTGGGTCTCTGTGTGGGTCTCTATGAGTGTGGGTCTCTATGAGTGTGGGTCTCTGTGGGTCTCTATGAGTGTGGGTCTCTGTGGGTCTCTGTGACTGTGGGTCTCTGTGAGTGTGTGTCTCTGTGGGTCTCTGTTAGTGTGGGTCTCTGTGGGTCTCTGTTTGTGTGGGTCTCTGTGGGTCTCTATGAGTGTGGGTCTCTGTGGGTCTCTGGGAGTGTGGGTCTCTGTGGGTCTCTGTGAGTGTGGGTCTCTGTGGGTCTCTGTGAGTGTGGGTCTCTGTGGGTCTCTATGAGTGTGGGTCTCTGTGGGTCTCTATGAGTGTGGGTCTCTGTGGGTCTCTATGAGTGTGGGTCTCTGTGGGTCTCTATGAGTGTGGGTCTCTGTGGGTCTCTATGCGTGCGGGTCTCTGTGGGTCTCTGTGCGTCTCTGATAAGCCGCTCGCCTGATCCGCTATCCCTCCGCGTGATAAGCAAATCGCTTGCAGAGTTCCCCAACAGCACTTGCCCCCTACAGCCCGTTAGAGGCTACCTGGGCGTTGCTGGGATCCTTTGTCTGTAGTGTACATTATGAGGGGGGGGGGGGTGAATATCCCCATGGGGCCCCATCACCCCTTGGGTTCACATTCCTGTGTGGAGAGAGAAATTATCTGTACAGGTGAGAGTGTGTGTACAGGTATGTGTGTGTGTGTACAGGTGTGTGTGTGTGTACAGGTGTGTGTGTGTGTACAGGTGAGAGTGTGTGTACAGGTGAGAGTGTGTGTACAGGTGAGAGTGTGTGTGTACAGGTGTGTGTGTACAGGTGAGAGTGTGTGTGTACAGGTGTGTGTGTGTGTACAGGTGAGAGTGTGTGTACAGGTGTGTGTGTGTGTGCAGGTGTGTGTGTGTGTACAGGTGAGAGTGTGTGTACAGATGTGTGTGTACAGGTGAGAGTGTGTGTACAGGTGTGTGTGTACAGGTGTGTGTGTGTACAGGTGTGTGTGTGTACAGGTGTGTGTGTACAGGTGTGTGTGTGTACAGGTGAGAGTGTGTGTACAGGTGTGTGTGTGTACAGGTGAGAGTGTGTGTACAGGTGAGAGTGTGTGTACAGGTGTATGTGTGTGTACAGGTGTGTGTGTACAGGTGTGTGTGTACAGGTGAGAGTGTGTGTACAGGTGTGTGTCTGTACAGGTATGTGTGTGTGTACAGGTGTGTGTGTACAGGTGTGTGTGTACAGGTGAGTGTGTGTACAGGTGTGTGTGTACAGGTGTGTGTGTGTACAGGTGTGTGTGTGTACAGGTGAGAGTGTGTGTACAGGTGTGTGTGTGTACAGGTGTGTGTGTACAGGTGTGTGTGTACAGGTGTGTGTGTGTACAGGTGAGAGTGTGTGTACAGGTGTGTGTGTGTGTGTACAGGTGTGTGTGTGTGTACAGGTGTGTGTACAGGTGAGAGTGTGTGTACAGGTGTGTGTGTGTGTACAGGTGTGTGTGTGTACAGGTGTGTGTGTACAGGTGTGTGTGTGTACAGGTGAGTGTACAGGTGTGTATACAGGTGAGAGTGTGTGTACAGGTGTGTGTCTGTACAGGTGTGTGTGTGTGTGTACAGGTGAGAGTGTGTGTACAGGTGTGTGTGTGTGTGTCCAGGTGTGTGTACAGGTATGTGTGTGTACAGGTGAGTGTGTGTGTACAGGTGTGTGTGTGTACAGGTGAGAGTGTGTGTGTGTACAGGTGAGTGTGTGTACAGGTGTGTGTACAGGTGTGTGTGTACAGGTGAGAGTGTGTGTACAGGTGAGAGTGTGTGTACAGGTGAGTGTGTGTACAGGTGTGTGTACAGGTGTGTGTGTACAGGTATGTGTGTGTGTACAGGTGAGTGTGTGTACAGGTGTGTGTGTACAGGTGTGTGTGTACAGGTGTGTGTGTGTACAGGTGTGTGTGTGTGTGTACAGGTGAGAGTGTGTGTACAGGTGTGTGTGTACAGGTGTGTGTGTACAGGTGTGTGTGTGTGTACAGGTGTGTGTACAGGTGAGAGTATGTGTACAGGTGTGTGTGTGTGTGTACAGGTGTGTGTGTGTACAGGTGTGTGTGTACAGGTGTGTGTGTGTGTACAGGTGAGTGTACAGGTGTGTATACAGGTGAGAGTGTGTGTACAGGTGTGTGTACAGGTATGTGTGTGTGTACAGGTGAGTGTGTGTGTACAGGTGTGTGTGTGTACAGGTGAGAGTGTGTGTGTGTACAGGTGAGTGTGTGTACAGGTGTGTGTACAGGTGTGTGTGTACAGGTGAGAGTGTGTGTACAGGTGAGAGTGTGTGTACAGGTGAGTGTGTGTACAGGTGTGTGTACAGGTGTGTGTGTACAGGTATGTGTGTGTGTACAGGTGAGTGTGTGTACAGGTGTGTGTGTACAGGTGTGTGTGTGTACACGTGAGAGTGTGTGTACAGGTGTGTGTACAGGTGTGTGTGTGTACAGGTGAGAGTGTGTGTACAGGTGTGTGTTTGTACAGGTGTGTGTACAGGTGTGTGTGTACAGGTGAGAGTGTGTGTACGAGTGTGTGTGTACAGGTGTGTGTACAGGTGTGTGTGTACAGGTGAGTGTGTGTGTGTACAGGTGAGTGTGTGTGTGTGTACAGGTGAGTGTGTACAGGTGTGTGTACAGGTGTGTGTGTACAGGTGAGTGTGTGTGTGTGTACAGGTGAGTGTGTGTGTGTGTACAGGTGAGTGTGTGTACAGGTGAGTGTGTTTGTACAGGTGTGTGTGTGTACAGGTGTGTGTTTGGGTACAGGTGTGTCTGTATGTATGTTTACAGGGGTGTGTGTGTGTGTACGTGTCTGGTCTGGAGTGATTGGAGGGCATGGGCCAGATCAGCTCAATAACAACGGTAGGAGGCTGCTAGATTTTTGTGCAGCCCATGGGCTTGTAATTACCAACACGCTGTTCCGGCATCGGCGCATCCACACAACATCATGGATGCATGCCGGGTCCAAGCAAGAACATCTGCTGGACTACATAGTGATGGACCAGCGAATGCGAGCCCATGTCCTTGACATCAGGACCTACCGTGGAGCTGATCTGCCCTCTGACCATCGACTAGTCATCTGTAAGATGCGCCTGCCATTCTTCCACTCCGGTGGTGGGTGTACACCCAGGACCCCATTCAAACCCATTGAGGCCTGGTCTCAGTTATCTGATGAAAGTTGCAAGCGAGAATTTCATCATCGCTTGCGGCTGGGATTGGCATCGTCCCCGACTCCTCCTGATGTCGAGGGTAAATGGGCGAGGTTTAGGACTGTGACTCATGCAGCTGCAATGGCTGCTTTGGGTATGCGGTCCAGACCTCCCCAGAGACCCTGGCTGACAGAGGAGGTGTTCAGGATGGTTGAGAAAAAGCGACAGGCCCACTGTCATCGGCTCACAGAATCCCACGTCAGAGAATGAGGAGGCTTACCGCAGCCTTCGCTCGGCGGTTCGGAGAGCCGTGAGGCGCTGCAAGGATGGGTGGTGGTCGCGGGTTGCTGAGGAGATGGAGCCTGCCTCAATGGCCCGCGATCACAAATCTCTATTTAACTCCATGAAAAAAGTAACCTGCAGCGCCACACCTATTTCCATCATTAGGGGAAAGAATGGTGATCCAATCTCTGACCCCCAGGAACAGGTTTGCAGATTTGCTGAGCATTTATGTGAGGTTCTGGGGGAGGGGAAATCCCTCGGCCTGGAAAACATCGTGGGACAAATTGGGTTGACCCTGCTGAGGCTGCGGTGTCTCAAATATTGGAAGAAGTCACCCCCTGTGAGTGGCTGGCTGAGGTGCCATCTGTTGAGGAAGTACTGAAGGCGATCCGGAGTCTGAGACCAGGAAATGCACCGGGCAGAGATGATCTTCCAAGCGAAATGCTGAGGGAGGGTGGCATTTGTGCACAGACTGCCCTACATGACATCATAACAACAGTCTGGACCACTGGACGGGTCCCGCAGGATTGGAAGGATGCCCTGGTGGTCCCCCTCTTTAAGAAGGGGGACCGCACAGACTGTAACAACTACAGGGGCATCTCACTCCTCAGTGTGCAGGAAAGGTCCTTGCAAGGATTATTCAACATCGCCTTGCCAGGCACGCTGAGGAGAGGCTTGCGGAGCCCCAATGCGGTTTCAGTAGGCCTGGGCTCTGGGTTATTCTTCATGCTTTCTGAGTCCCTGACCCTCTGCTCACGATCATTAAGGACCTTCATGATGGTGAGCAGGCCCGGGTAAAACTACGTGGCCGGGAGTCTGAGCCATTCCCTGTTCACCCAGAGCCCTCATTACTTTGATTAGTGGCATTGTCTTTGAGCTGTGTGACGCCTTCTGGCGTCATCTGGTCGAGCACCAATTGGGTCGAGGCTCAAAAGAAAGCCGTCCCTTGGTGTGGACCAATCAGTTTCAAGGACAATGCATCATCATATTATCAAAGTATGTTTTTTGTTTGCATTTTGACTGCAGGTATTGTGGTTAATGCAGACATGAATCATCGTAAAAAGGTTTCAGTTTTGTTGCCATATTAAGGTGAGTGTCATGGGCTAGAGGAGATATGGAGCTGATGAGTGGGTGAGTGAGTGAGTGGGTGAGTGAATGAATGAGTGGGTGGGTGAGGGAGTGGGTTGATGGGTGAGTGGGTGTGTGGGTTAGTGAGTGGGTGAGTGGGTGAGTGAATGAGTGGGTGGGTGAGTGGGTGAATGAGTGGGTGAGTGAGTGGGTGAGTGGGTGAGTGAGAGGGTGAGTGGGTTAGTGAGTGGGTGAGTGAGTGGGTTAGTGAGTGAGTGAGTGGGTGAGTGGGTGAGTGAGTGGGTTAGTGAGTGAGTGAGTGGGTGAGTGATTGAGTGAATGAGTGGGTGGGTGAGTGGGTGAATGAATAGGTGGGTGAGTGAGTGGGTGAGTGGGTGAGTGAGTGGGTAAGTGAGTGGGTGGGTGAGTGAATGAATGAGTGGGTGGGTGAATGAATGAGTGGGTGGGTGAATGAATGAGTGGGTGAATGAATGAGTGGGTGAGTGAGTGAGTGATTTCGTGGGTAGGTGAGTGAGTGGGTGAGTGAGTGACTCGGGCTAGAGAAGCGATGGAGCGACGTGGTACAGGAGGATTTGGAGCTGAGTGGACTTGCCGATGACCGGTACCGATCTTGATCTTAAGCGTTCGTGGCTGCAAGAATTCACACGTAGGTAGAAAAATAACCAAGAGACCACGACCTTTCGATAGCAACACGAGCCACCGTCTGCAGGTGAAACAAGAGAGCAGGCGGACTGCTGAGGCAGGAGGAAATGTAGCGAGGGGGCTCCTGCAAGCGGAGGTGATTTCGACGTTTATGGTGGGTCTAACGCAAGGGTGAGTGGGCTGGTCTAGCGATGGAATTGGTACCAGCGGTGTCAAGATCGGCCTCCGTGGAGGAGGCTCGTGAACCACCACCACCTTTACCACCACCACCTTAACTCCATCACCACCACCACCTTTACCACCAGCACCTTACCACCACCACCTTAACTCCATCACCACCACCACCTTTACCACCACCACCACCTTAACTCCGTGACCACCATCACCACCACTACCACCACCTTACCGCCACCACCACCACCTTACCACCACCACCTTACCACCACCACCACCACCTTACCACCACCACCTTACCACCACCACCACCTTACCACCACTACCACCACTACCACCACCTTACCGCCACCACCACCACCTTACCACCACCTTACCACCACCACCTTACCACCACCACCACCACCTTACCACCACCACCACCACCACCTTACCACCACCACCTTACCACCACCTTACCACCACCACCACCTTACCACCACTACCACCACCTTACCGCCACCACCTTACCACCACCTTACCACCACCACCTTACCACCACCACCTTACCACCACCTTACCACCACCACCACCACCACCTTACCACCACCACCTTACCACCACCACCTTACCACCACCACCACCACCTTACCACCACCACGACCTTGACTCCGTGACCACCTCCACCACCACCACCACGTGACCACCACCACCACGTGACCACCACCTTACCACCACCACCACCTTACCACCACCACCTTACCACCACCACGCCCTTGACTCCGTGACCACCTCCACCACCACGTGACCACCACCACCACCACGTGACCACCACCTCACGCCGCCGCTGCAGCTACATGGTGCAGGACCTGATGGAGACGGACCTCTACAAGTTGCTTCGCTCGCAGCGCCTGAGCGCGGAGCATGCCTGCTACTTCCTGTACCAGCTGCTGCGGGGACTCAAGTACGTCCACTCGGCCAACGTCCTTCACCGGGACCTCAAGCCCTCCAACCTGCTAGTCAACACTACCTGTGACCTCAAGGTACACACGGAGACACGGGGAGACACGGGGAGACACGGGGAGACACGGGGAGACACGGGGAGACACGGGGAGACACGGGGAGACACTCAAGTATGTCCACTCGGCCAACGTCCTTCACCGGGACCTCAAGCCCTCCAACCTGCTAGTCAACACTACCTGTGACCTCAAGGTAGACACGGGGAGACACGGGGAGACACGGGGAGACACGGGGAGAGACACGGGGAGAGACACGGGGAGACACTCACGGGGAGACACTCAAGTACGTCCACTCGGCCAACGTCCTTCACCGGGACCTCAAGCCCTCCAACCTGCTAGTCAACACTACCTGTGACCTCAAGGTAGACACAGAGACACACGGGGAGACACGGGGAGAGACACGGGGAGACACGGGGAGAGACACGGGGAGACACTCACGGGGAGACACGGTTAGACACTCAAGTACGTCCACTCGGCCAACGTCCTTCACCGGGACCTCAAGCCCTCCAACCTGCTGGTCAACACAACCTGTGACCTCAAGGTAGACACGGTGAGACACGGTGAGACACGGGGAGACACGGTGAGACACGGGGAGACACGGTGAGACACTCAAGTACGTCCACTCGGCCAACGTCCTTCACCGGGACCTCAAGCCCTCCAACCTGCTAGTCAACACTACCTGTGACCTCAAGGTACACACGGGGAGACACGGGGAGACACGGGGAGACACGGTGAGACACGGGGAGAGACACGGGGAGACACTCACGGGGAGACACTCAAGTACGTCCACTCGGCCAACGTCCTTCACCGGGACCTCAAGCCCTCCAACCTGCTAGTCAACACAACCTGTGACCTCAAGGTACACACGGGGAGACACGGGGAGACACACGGGGAGACACGGGGAGACACGGGGAGACACGGGGAGACACGGGGAGAGACACGGGGAGACACGGTGAGACACTCACTGTGAGACACTCAAGTACGTCCACTCGGCCAACGTCCTTCACCGGGACCTCAAGCCCTCCAACCTGCTAGTCAACACAACCTGTGACCTCAAGGTAGACACGGGGAGACACGGGGAGACACGGGGAGAGACACGGGGAGACACTCACTGTGAGACACTCACTGTGAGACACTCAAGTACGTCCACTCGGCCAACGTCCTTCACCGGGACCTCAAGCCCTCCAACCTGCTAGTCAACACAACCTGTGACCTCAAGGTACACACGGGGAGACACGGGGAGAGACACGGGGAGACACTCACGGTGAGACACGGTGAGACACTCAAGTATGTCCACTCGGCCAACGTCCTTCACCGGGACCTCAAGCCCTCCAACCTGCTAGTCAACACTACCTGTGACCTCAAGGTAGACACAGAGACACACGGGGAGACACGGGGAGACACGGGGAGACACGGGGAGACACGGGGAGACACGGGGAGACACGGGGAGAGACACGGGGAGACACTCACCGGGAGACACGGTGAGACACGGGGAGACACGGTGAGACACGGTGAGACACGGGGAGACACTCACGGGGAGACACTCAAGTACGTCCACTCGGCCAACGTCCTTCACCGGGACCTCAAGCCCTCCAACCTGCTAGTCAACACTACCTGTGACCTCAAGGTAGACACGGGGAGACACGGGGAGACACGGGGAGAGACACGGGGAGACACTCACGGGGAGACACGGTTAGACACTCAAGTACGTCCACTCGGCCAACGTCCTTCACCGGGACCTCAAGCCCTCCAACCTGCTAGTCAACACTACCTGTGACCTCAAGGTACACACGGGGAGACACGGGGAGACACGGGGAGAGACACGGGGAGACACTCACGGGGAGACACGGTTAGACACTCAAGTACGTCCACACGGCCAACGTCCTTCACCGGGACCTCAAGCCCTCCAACCTGCTAGTCAACACTACCTGTGACCTCAAGGTAGACACGGGGAGACACGGGGAGAGACACGGGGAGACACTCACGGGGAGACACGGGGAGACACGGTGAGACACGGTGAGACACGGGGAGACACGGGGAGACACGGGGAGACACGCGGAGGCACGGGGAGACACGGGGAGACACGGGGAGAGACACGGGGAGACACGGGGAGACACGGGGAGACACGGTGAGACACGGTGAGACACGGTGAGACATGGGGAGACACGGGGAGACACGGGGAGACACGGGGAGACACTCAAGTACGTCCACTCGGCCATCGTCCTTCACCGGGACCTCAAGCCCTCCAACCTGCTAGTCAACACAACCTGTGACCTCAAGGTACACACAGAGACACGGGGAGACACGGGGAGACACGGGGAGACACGGGGAGACACTCACGGTGAGACACGGTGAGACACGGTGAGACATGGGGAGACACGGGGAGACACGGGGAGACACGGGGAGACACTCACAGGGAGACACTCACGGTGAGACACGGGGAGACACGGGGAGACACGGGGAGACACTCACAGGGAGACACTCACGGTGAGACACGGGGAGACACGGAGACACACGGGGAGACACACGTAAGAGTCGTCCGTCACTTACCGGTATCGTCACGTGACGCCCCCCCCCCTCACCCCCCTCACCCCCCTCACCCCCTCCTCTCCGCGTGTCTCCGTGTCCCCCCGTGTCTCTGTGTGTCTCCCCGTGTCTCCGTGTGTCTCCCCGTGTCTCCATCCCCCCGTGTCTCGGTGATGTCCCCCCCGTGTCTCGGTGATGTCCCCCCCGTGTCTCCGTGTGTCTCCGTGTCTCCCCCCCGTGTCTCGGTGATGTCCCCGCCGTGTCTCGGTGATGTCCCCCCCGTGTCTCGGTGATGTCCCCCCCGTGTCTCCGTGTGTCTCCGTGTCTCCCCCCCGTGTCTCGGTGATGTCCCCGCCGTGTCTCCAGATCTGTGACTTTGGGCTGGCGAGGGTGGCGGATCCAGAGCACGACCACACGGGATTCCTGACGGAGTACGTAGCGACTCGCTGGTACCGTGCCCCTGAAGTGATGCTCAACTCTAAGGTACAGAGACACACACAGAGACACACACACAGACACACACAGAGACACACACACAGAGACACACACAGACACACACACAGACACAGACAGGGTTCCTGACGGAGTACGTAGCGACTCGCTGGTACCGTGCCCCCGAAGTGATGCTCAACTCTAAGGTACAGAGACACACAGAGAGACACACAGACACACACAGACACACACAGAGACACACACACAGAGACACACACAGACACACACACAGACACAGACAGGGTTCCTGACGGAGTACGTAGCGACTCGCTGGTACCGTGCCCCTGAAGTGATGCTCAACTCTAAGGTACAGAGACACACACAGACACACACAGAGACACACACACAGAGACACACACACAGAGACACACACAGACACACACAGACACACACACACACAGAGACACACACAGACACACAGAGACACACACACAGAGACACACACAGACACACACACAGACACAGACAGGGTTCCTGACGGAGTACGTAGCGACTCGCTGGTACCGTGCCCCTGAAGTGATGCTCAACTCTAAGGTACACACAGACACACAGACACACACAGAGACACACAGAGACACACAGAGACACACAGAGACACACACAGAGACACAGACAGGGTTCCTGACGGAGTACGTAGCGACTCGCTGGTACCGTGCCCCTGAAGTGATGCTCAACTCTAAGGTACACACAGAGACACAGACACACACAGACACACACACAGACACACAGACACACACACACAGACACACACAGACACAGACAGGGTTCCTGACGGAGTACGTAGCGACTCGCTGGTACCGTGCCCCTGAAGTGATGCTCAACTCTAAGGTACACACAGAGACACACAGACACACACAGAGACACACAGATACACACAGAGACACACAGAGACACACACAGAGACACAGACGGGGTTCCTGACGGAGTACGTAGCGACTCGCTGGTACCGTGCCCCTGAAGTGATGCTCAACTCTAAGGTACACACAGAGACACACAGACACACACACAGACACACAGACACACACAGAGACACACACAGAGACATAGACAGAGACACACACAGAGACACACACAGAGCCACACAGAGACACACAGACACACACAGAGACACAGACACACACAGAGACACAGACACACACAGACACACACAGAGACACACACAGACACACACACAGACACACAGAGAGACACACAGAGACAGAGACACACAGAGACACACAGAGACACACACGGGATTCCTGATGGAGTACGTAGCGACTCGCTGTACCGTGCCCCCGAAGTGATGCTCAACTCTAAGGTACACACAGAGACACACAGACACACACACAGACACACAGACACACACAGAGACACACACAGAGACACAGACAGAGACACACACAGAGACACACACAGAGACACACAGAGACACACACAGAGACACACACAGAGACACACAGAGACAGAGACACAGAGACACACACAGACACACAGAGACACACACACAGACACAGACAGGGTTCCTGACGGAGTACGTAGCGACCGCTGTTACCGTGCCCCTGAAGTGATGCTCAACTCTAAGGTACAGAGACACACACACAGAGACACACACAGACAGAGACACACACAGAGACACACAGAGACACACACAGACACACACAGAGACAGAGACACAGACACACACAGAGACACACACAGAGACACACACAGAGACACACACAGAGACACACAGAGACACACACACAGAGACACACACACAGAGACAGACACACACAGAGACACACACACGGTTCCTGACGGAGTACGTAGCGACTCGCTGGTACCGTGCCCCTGAAGTGATGCTCAACTCTAAGGTACACACACAGAGACACAGACACACACAGAGACACACACACACACAGACAGAGACACACACAGAGACACACACACACACAGAGACACACACAGAGACACAGACACACACAGACACACATACACACACAGAGACAGAGACACAGAGACACAGAGACACACACAGAGACAGAGATACACAGAGACACAGAGACACAGAGAGAGACACACACAGAGACACAGAGACACACACAGACACACAGAGACACACACACAGAGACACACACAGAGACACACAGAGACACACAGACACACACACAGAGACACACAGACACACACAGACACATACACAGAGACACACACACACAGACACACAGAGACACACACACACAGACACACAGACACACACAGAGACACACACAGAGACACACACACAGAGACACACACACAGAGACACACACACACACAGAGACACACAGAGACACACACAGACACACACACAGACACACACAGAGACACACACACAGACACACACAGAGACACACAGACACACACAGAGACACACACAGAGACACACAGAGACGCACACAGAGACACACACAGAGACACACACAGAGACACACAGACACACACAGAGACACACAGAGACATACACAGAGACACACAGACACACACACAGAGACACACACAGAGACACACAGAGACACACACAGAGACACACACAGAGACACACACAGAGACACAGAGACACACACAGAGACACACAGACACACACAGAGACACACAGAGACATACACAGAGACACACAGACACACACACAGAGACACACACAGAGACACACAGAGACACACAGAGACACACACAGACACACACAGAGACACACACAGAGACACACAGAGACACACACAGACACACACACAGACACACACAGAGACACACACAGAGACACACAGAGACACACAGAGACACACACAGAGACACACACACAGACACACACAGAGACACACACAGAGACACACAGAGACACACACAGAGACACACACAGAGACACACAGAGACATACACAGAGACACACACAGAGACACACACACAGAGACACACACAGAGACACACACACACAGAGACACACACAGAGACACACACAGAGACACACAGAGACACACACAGAGACACACACAGACACACAGAGACACACACAGAGACACACACAGACACACAGAGACACACACACAGACACACAGAGACAGAGACACAGAGACACACAGAGACAGAGACGCACAGACACACAGAGACAGAGACGCTTCACAACCATCACCACCACCGCCACCACCATCACCACCACCATCACCACCACCGCCACCACCATCACCACCATCACCACCACCATCACCACCACCACCACCACCGCCACCACCATCACCACCACCATCACCACCGCCACCACCATCACCACCACCGCTACCACCGCCACCATCACCACCACCACCGCCATCACCACCACCACCACCGCCACCACCGCTACCACCGCCGCCACCGCCACCACCACCACCACCATCACCACCACCACCACTGACACCACCGACAACACCATCACCACCACCACCATCACCACCACCACCACCACCGCCACCATCACCACCATCACCACCACCGACACCACCACCACCACTGACACCACCGACACCACCATCACCACCATCACCACCACCATCACCACCACCACCACTGACACCACCGACACCACCATCACCACCACCGCCATCACCACCACCACCACCACCACCGCCACCATCACCACCATCACCACCACCACCACCACCACGACCACCATCACCACCACCATCACCACCACCACCACCACCATCACCACCACCACCATCACCACCACCATCAACACCACCACCACCACTGACACCACCGACACCACCATCACCACCATCACCACCACCACCACCACCACCGCCACCATCACCACCATCACCACCACCACCACCACGACCACCACCACCACCACCATCACCACCACCACCACCACCATCACCACCACCATCACCACCACCACCATCACCACCATCACCACCACCACCATCACCACCATCACCACCACCACCACCACCACCGACACGTGCTCTGTGTGTCTACGGCAGGGCTACAGCAAGGCTATTGACACGTGGTCTGTGGGCTGCATTCTGGCCGAGATGTTTGGGGGCAAACCGCTGTTCCCCGGCAAACACTACCTGGATCAGCTCAACCAGATCCTCGGTAAGCACGCTGGCACCCCGGCAAACTCCACCCGGCAAACTCCACCCGGCAAAACACCCCCTGGCAAAACACCCCCTAGCCAACACCCCGGCAAAACTCCACCCGGCAAACTCCATCCCTGGCAAAACACCCCCAGCCAACACCCTCAGCCAACACCCCCTGGCCAACACCCCCTAGCCAACACCCCCTAGCCAACACCCCCTAGCCAACACCCCCCTAGCCAACACCCCCTAGCCAACACCCCCTAGCCAACACCCCCAGCCAACACCCCCTAGCCAACACCCCCCTAGCCAACACCCCCTAGCCAACACCCCCTAGCCAACACCCCCAGCCAACACCCCCTAGCCAACACCCCCTAGCCAACACCCCTGGCCAACACCCCCTGGCCAACACCCCCTGGCCAACACCCCCTAGCCAACACCCCCCAGCCAACACCCCCTAGCCAACACCCCCTGGCCAACACCCCCTGGCCAACACCCCCTAGCCAACACCCCCTGGCCAACACCCCCTGGCCAACACCCCCTAGCCAACACCCCCTGGCCAACACCCCCTGGCCAACACCCCCTAGCCAACACCCCCTAGCCAACACCCCCAGCCAACACCCCTAGCCAACACCCCCTAGCCAACACCCCCTAGCCAACACCCCCCTAGCCAACACCCCTCCAACCAACACCCCCTAGCCAACACCCCCTAGCCAACACCCCTCCAACCAACACCCCCTAGCCAACACCCCTCCAACCAACACCCCCTAGCCAACACCCCTCCAACCAACACCCCCTAGCCAACACCCCTCCAACCAACACCCCCTAGCCAACACCCCTAGCCAACACCCCCTAGCCAACACCCCTCCAACCAACACCCATAGCCAACACCCCCTAGCCAACACCCCCTAGCCAACACCCCCCGTGTCTCTCCCCCCCGTGTCTCTCCACCCGTGTCTCTCTCCACCCGTGTCTCTCTCCCCGTGTCTCTCTCCCCGTGTCTCTCTCCCCGTGTCTCTCTCCCCCGTGTCTCTCCCCCCGTGTCTCTCCCCCCGTGTCTCTCCACCCCCCACCACCACCCCCCCACCCCCCCACCACCACCCCCCCACCACCACCCCCCCACCACCACCCCCGCCCACCACTGTAGCCGTGCTGGGATCTCCCTCCGCCGGCGATCTGAGCTGCATCATGAACCCCAAGGCCCGGAACTACATCCAGTCCCTCCCTGGCAAGCCCAAGGTCGAGTGGAGGAAGCTTTACCCCAGCGCTAGCGCGGACGGTAACCCGGGGAGAGACACGGGGAGAGACACGGGGGAGAGACACGGGGGAGAGAGACACGGGGGAGAGACATGGGGGAGACACGGGGAGAGAGACACGGGGGAGACACGGGGGGAGACACGGGGAGAGAGACATGGGGAGAGACACGGGGAGAGACATGGGGAGAGAGACATGGGGAGAGACACGGGGAGAGACATGGGGAGAGAGACACGGGGGAGACACGGGGGGAGACACGGGGGAGAGACACGGGGGAGACACGGGGAGAGAGACACGGGGGGAGAGACACGGGGGAGAGACACGGGGGGGGAGACACGGGGGGAGACACGGGGGAGAGAGACACGGGGAGAGACGGGGGGGGGAGACACGGGGAGAGAGACACGGGGGGGAGACACGGGGGAGACACGGGGAGAGAGACGGGGAGAGAGACACGGGGAGAGACACGGGGGGGAGACACGGGGAGAGAGACACGGGGGGGAGACACGGGGGAGACACGGGGAGAGAGACGGGGGAGACACGGGGGGGAGACACGGGGGAGACACGGGGGAGACACGGGGAGAGAGACACGGGGGAGAGACACGGGGGGAGACACGGGGAGAGACATGGGGAGAGAGACACGGGGGAGAGAGACACGGGGGGAGACACGGGGGGAGAGATACGGGGGAGACACGGGGGAGAGACACGGGAGGAGACACGGGGGGGAGGCACGGGGAGAGACACGGGGAGAGACACGGGGAGAGACACGGGGAGAGACACGGGGGAGACACGGGGAGAGAGACACGGGGGAGACACGGGGAGAGACACGGAGGAGACACGGGGAGAGACACGGGGGAGAGACACGGGGGGGAGAGACACGGGGGAGAGACACAGGGAGAGACACGGGGGGGGGAGAGACACGGGGGGGAGAGACATGGGGGAGAGACACGGGGGAGAGACACGGGGGAGAGACACGGGGAGAGACACGGGGGGAGAGACACGGGGGAGAGACACGGGGGGGGAGAGACACGGGGGGGGGGAGACACGGGGAGACACGGGGGGGGGGAGAGACACGGGGAGAGAGACACGGGGGAGAGACACGGGGGGGGAGAGACACGGGGGGAGAGACACGGGGGAGAGACACGGGGGGGGCGGAGAGACACGGGGAGAGACACGGGGGGGAGACACAGGGAGAGAGACACGGGGGGGGGAGACACGGGGAGAGACACGGGGGAGACACGGGGAGAGACACGGGGGAGACACGGGGAGAGACACGGGGGAGACACGGGGAGAGACACGGGGGAGAGGCACGGGGGGGAGAGACACGGGGGAGAGACACAGGGAGAGACACGGGGGGGGAGAGACACGGGGGGGAGAGACACGGGGAAGAGACACGGGGGAGAGACACGGGGGAGAGACACAGGGAGAGACACGGGGGGAGAGACACGGGGGAGAGACACGGGGGGAGAGACACGGGGGGAGAGACACGGGGGAGAGACACGGGGGGGGGCGGAGAGACACGGGGGGAGAGACACGGGGGGGAGACAGGGAGAGAGACACGGGGGGGAGACACGGGGGAGACACGGGGAGAGACACGGGGGAGACACGGGGAGAGACACGGGGGAGAGACACGGGGGGGAGAGACACGGGGGAGAGACACGGGGGGGGGAGAGACACGGGGGGGAGAGACACGGCGGAGAGACACGGGGGAGACACGGGGGAGACACGGGGAGAGACACGGAGAGAGAGACACGGGGGAGAGAGACACGGGGGGAGACACGGGGGGAGAGATACGGGGGAGACACGGGGGAGAGACACGGGGAGAGACACGGGGAGAGACACGGGGAGAGACACGGGGGGGAGACACGGGGAGAGAAACACGGGGGGGAGACACGGGGAAGACACGGGGAGAGAGACGGGGGAGACACGGGGGGGAGACACGGGGGAGACACGGGGGAGACACGGGGAGAGAGACACGGGGGAGAGACACGGGAGGAGACACGGGGAGAGACATGGGGAGAGAGACACGGGGGAGAGAGACACGGGGGGAGACACGGGGGGAGAGATACGGGGGAGACACAGGGGAGAGACACGGGAGGAGACACGGGGGGGAGGCACGGGGAGAGACACGGGGAGAGACACGGGGAGAGACACGGGGAGAGACACGGGGGAGACACGGGGAGAGAGACACGGGGGAGACACGGGGAGAGACACGGAGGAGACACAGGGAGAGACACGGGGGAGAGACACGGGGGGGAGAGACACGGGGGAGAGACACAGGGAGAGACACGGGGGGGGGAGAGACACGGGGGGAGAGACACGGGGGAGAGACACGGGGGAGAGACACGGGGGCGAGACACGGGGAGAGACACGGGGGGAGAGACACGGGGGGAGAGACACGGGGGAGAGACATGGGGGGAGAGACACGGGGGGAGACATGGGGAGAGACACGGGGGGGGAGAGACACGGGGGGGGGAGACACGGGGAGACACGGGGGGGGGGAGAGACACGGGGCGGGGGAGAGACACGGGGAGAGAGACACGGGGGAGAGACACGGGGGGGGAGAGACACGGGGGGAGAGACACGGGGGAGAGACACGGGGGGGGCGGAGAGACACGGGGAGAGACACGGGGGGGAGACACAGGGAGAGAGACACGGGGGGGGGAGACACGGGGAGAGACACGGGGGAGACACGGGGAGAGACACGGGGGAGACACGGGGAGAGACACGGGGGAGACACGGGGAGAGACACGGGGGAGAGGCACGGGGGGGAGAGACACGGGGGAGAGACACAGGGAGAGACACGGGGGGGGAGAGACACGGGGGGGAGAGACACGGGGGAGAGACACGGGGGAGAGACACGGGGGAGAGACACGGGGAGAGACACGGGGGGAGAGACACGGGGGAGAGACACGGGGGGAGAGACACCGGGGGAGAGACACGGGGGAGAGAGACACGGGGGAGAGAGACACGGGGGGAGAGACATGGGGGAGAGACACGGGGGAGACACGGGGAGAGACACGGGGGAGAGACACGGGGGGAGAGACACGGGGGGAGAGACATGGGGGTAGACACGTGGGGGAGAGACACGGGGGGAGACACGGGAGGAGAGACACGGGGGGAGAGACACGGGGGGAGAGACACGGGGGAGAGACACGGGGGGAGAGACACGGGGGGAGAGACACGGGGGGAGAGACACGGGGAGAGAGACACGGGGGGAGAGACACGGGGAGAGACACGGGGGGAGAGACGGGGGGGAGAGACACGGGGGGAGAGACACGGGGGGAGAGACACGGGGGGGGAGAGACACGGGGGGAGAGACACGGGGGGGGGGGAGACACGGGGGAGAGACACGGGGGAGACACGGGGGAGACATGGGGGGAGAGACACGGGAGAGACACGGGGGGAGAGACACGGGGGAGACACGGGGGAGAGACACGGGGAGACACGTGGGGAGACACGGGGGGAGACACGGGGGGAGACACGGGGGAGAGAGACACGGGGGGAGAGACACGTGGGGAGAGACACGGGGGGAGAGACACGGGGGGAGAGACACGGGGAGAGAGACACGGGGGGAGAGACACGGGGGGGTGGGAGAGACACGGGGGGGAGAGAGAGACACGGGGGGAGAGACACGGGGGAGAGACACGGGGGAGAGACACGGGGGAGACACGGGGGAGAGACACGGGGGGGGGAGACACGGGGGGAGAGACACATGGCGAGACACGGGGGGGGAGACACGGGGGGAGACACGGGGGAGAGAGACACGGGGAGAGAGACACGGTGGGGAGAGACACGGGGAGAGACACGGGGGGAGACACGGGGGAGACACGGGGAGAGAGACACGGGGGGAGAGACACGTGGGGAGACACGTGGGGAGACACGGGGGAGACACGGGGGAGAGACACGGGGGAGACACGGTGAGAGACACGGGGGAGAGACACGGGGGGAGAGACACGGGGGGAGAGACACGGGGGGAGAGACACGGGGGGAGAGACACGGGGGGAGAGACACGGTGGAGAGAGACACGGGGGGAGAGACACGGGGGGGGGGGAGAGACACGGGGGGGGGGAGAGACACGGGGAGAGAGACACGGGGGGAGAGACACAGGGGAGAGACACGGGGGGAGAGACACGTGGGGAGACACGTGGGGAGACACGGGGGAGACACGGGGGAGAGACACGGGGGAGACACGGTGAGAGACACGGGGGAGAGACACGGGGGGAGAGACACGGGGGTAGACACGGGGGGAGAGACACGGGGGGAGAGACACGGGGGGAGAGACACGGGGGAGAGACACGGGGGGAGAGACACGGGGGGAGAGACACGGGGGGATAGACACGGGGGGAGAGACACGGGGAGAGAGACACGGGGGGAGAGACACGGTGGGGAGAGACACGGGGGGAGAGACACGGGGGGAGAGACACGGGGGGGGGGGGAGAGACACGGGGGGAGAGACACGGGGGGGGGGAGACACGGGGGAAAGACACGGGGGAGACACGGGGGGAGAGACACGGGAGAGACACGGGGGGAGAGACACGGGGGGAGAGACACGGGGGGAGAGACACGGGGAGACACGGGGGGAGACACGGGGGGAGACACGGGGGGAGAGACACGGGGGGAGAGACACAGGGGGGAGAGACACGGGGAGAGAGACATGGGGAGAGAGACACGGGGAGAGACACGGGGGGAGAGACACGGGGAGAGAGACATGGGGAGAGAGACACGGGGAGAGACACGGGGGGAGAGACACGGGGGGAGAGACACGGGGGAGAGAGACACGGGGGGAGAGACACGGGGGAGAGAGACACGGGGGGAGAGACACGGGGGGGGGGGGGGGAGGGAGATGAGGAGTAGGAGTGGTATGATGATTGGTATGAGTGGTATGATTGGTATGATGTTTGGTGGGATGAGTGGTATGATGAGTTATATGATGATTGGTATGATGAGTGGTATGCTGATTGGTATGACGATTGGTATGGGTGGTATGATGAGTGGTGTGATGAGTGGTATGATGATGAGCGGTATGATGATGAGCGGTATGATGATGAGTGGTATGATGATGAGTGGTATGATGAAGAGTGGTATGATGAAGAGTGGTATGATGAAGAGTGGTATGATGAAGAGTGGTATGACGAAGAGTGGTATGACGATGAGTGGTATGACGATGAGCGGTATTATGATGAGTGGTATGACGATGAGTGGTATGACGATGAGTGGTATGACGATGAGGAGTGGTATGATGATGATGAGTGGTATGATGATGAGTGGTTTGACGATGAGTGGTATGATGATGAGTGGTATGACGAGGAGTGGTATGATGATGAGTGGTATGATGAGGAGTGGTATGACGATGAGTGGTATGACGATGAGTGGTATGACGATGAGTGGTATGACGATGAGTGGTATGACGATGAGTGGTATGACGATGAGGAGTGGCATGACGAGTGGTATGATGAGGAGTGGTATGAGTGGTATGATGATGAGTGGTATGATGATGAGTGGTATGACGATGAGTGGTATGATGAGTGGTATGAGTGGTATGATGATGAGTGGTATGACGATGAGTGGTATGAAGATGAGGAGTGGTATGATGAGTGGTATGATGAGGAGTGGTATGAGTGGTATGATACTGAGTGGTATGACAATGAGTGGTATGATGAGTGGTATGATGAGTGGTATGAGTGGTATGACGATGAGTGGTATGACGATGAGTGGTATGACGATGAGGAGGAGTGGTGTCTCTCCGTGTGTCACAGCGCTGGACTTGCTGGACAAGATGCTGGCGTTCAACCCCGACCAGCGGATCTCCGTGGAGAAAGCCCTTGAGCACCCTTACCTGCAGCAGTACTACGATCCTACTGATGAGGTGGCCACAGCATCAACGGCATCAACGTCGTCAACATCGTCATCGTCGTCAGTAGTAGTAGCATCAGCAGTAGTATCATCAGTAGTAGTAGTATCAGCAGTAGTATCATCAGTAGTAGTATCATCAGTAGTAGCATCAGTAGTAGTAGTATCATCAGTAGTAGTATCATCAGCAGTAGTAGTATCAGTGGTAGTATCATCAGTAGTAGTAGTATCAGCAGTAGTAGCATCAGCAGTAGTAGCATCAGTAGTAGTATCATCAGTAGTAGTATCATCAGTAGTAGCATCAGTAGTAGTAGCATCAGCAGTAGTAGCATCAGCAGTAGTATCATCAGTAATATTATCATCAGTAGTAGTATCATCAGTAATATTATCATCAGTAGTAGTAGCATCAGTAGTAGTATCATCAGCAGTAGTAGCATCAGTAGTAGTAGCATCAGTAGTAGTAGCATCAGTAGTAGTAGCATCAGTAGTAGTATCATCAGTAGTAGTAGTAGTATCAGTGGTAGTATCATCAGTAGTAGTAGTATCAGTAGTAGTATCATCAGTAGTAGTAGTATCAGTGGTAGTATCATCAGTAGTAGTAGTATCAGCAGTAGTAGCATCAGCAGTAGTAGCATCAGTAGTAGTATCAGCAGTAGTAGCATCAGTAGTAGTAGCATCAGCGGTAGTATCATCAGTAATATTATCATCAGTAGTAGTATCATCAGTAATAGTATCAGTGGTAGTATCATCAGTAATATTATCATCAGCAGTAGTAGCATCAGTAGTATCATCAGTAGTAGTATCATCAGCAGTAGTAGCATCAGTAGTAGTAGCATCAGTAGTAGCATCAGTAGTAGTAGCATCAGTAATATTATCATCAGTAGTAGTATCATCAATAGTAGTATCATCAGTAGTAGTATCAGTGGTAGTATCATCAGTAATATTATCATCAGCAGTAGTAGCATCAGTAGTATCATCAGTAGTAGTATCATCAGCAGTAGTAGCATCAGTAGTAGTAGCATCAGTAGTAGCATCAGTAGTAGTAGCATCAGTAATATTATCATCAGTAGTAGTATCATCAATAGTAGTATCATCAGTAGTAGTATCAGTGGTTGTATCATCAGTAATATTATCATCAGTAGTAGTAGCATCAGCAGTAGTATCATCAGCAGTAGTATCATCAGTAATACTATCATCAGTAGTAGTATCATCAGTAGTAGTATCATCAGTAGTAGTAGCATCAGTAATATTATCATCAGCAGTAGTAGCATCAGTAGTAGTAGCATCAGCAGTAGTAGCATCAGTAGTAGTATCATCAGCAGTAGTAGCATCAGCAGTAGTAGCATCAGTAGTAGTAGTATCAGTAGTAGTAGCATCAGTAGTAGTATCATCAGCAGTAGTAGCATCAGTAGTAGTAGCATCAGTAGTAGTAGTATCAGTAGTAGTATCATCAGTAGTAGTAGTATCAGTGGTAGTATCATCAGTAGTAGTAGTATCAGCAGTAGTAGCATCAGCAGTAGTAGCATCAGTAGTAGTATCAGCAGTAGTAGCATCAGTAGTAGTAGCATCAGCGGTAGTATCATCAGTAATATTATCATCAGTAGTAGTATCATCAGTAGTAGTATCAGTGGTAGTATCATCAGTAATATTATCATCAGCAGTAGTAGCATCAGTAGTAGTATCATCAGCAGTAGTATCATCAGCAGTAGTAGCATCAGTAGTAGTAGTATCAGTAGTAGTATCAGTAGTAGTAGCATCAGTAATATTATCATCAGTAGTAGTAGCATCAGTAGTAGTATCAGTGGTTGTATCATCAGTAGTAGTATCATCAGTAGTAGTAGCATCAGCAGTAGTATCATCAGTAGTAGTATCATCAGTAGTAGTATCATCAGTAGTAGTAGCATCAGTAATATTATCATCAGTAGTAGTATCATCAGTAGTAGTATCATCAGTAGTAGTATCAGTGGTTGTATCATCAGTAATATTATCATCAGCAGTAGTAGCATCAGCAGTAGTATCATCAGCAGTAGTAGCATCAGCAGTAGTAGCATCAGTAGTAGTAGTATCAGTAGTAGTAGCATCAGTAGTAGTATCATCAGCAGTAGTAGCATCAGTAGTAGTAGCATCAGTAGTAGTATTATCAGTAGTAGTATCATCAGTAGTAGTAGTATCAGTGGTAGTATCATCAGTAGTAGTAGCATCAGTAGTATCAGCAGTAGTAGCATCAGTAGTAGTAGCATCAGCGGTAGTATCATCAGCAGTAGTAGCATCAGTAGTAGTAGCATCAGTAGTAGCATCAATAGTAGTATCATCAGTAATATTATCATCAGTAGTAGTATCATCAATAGTAGTATCATCAGTAGTAGTATCAGTGGTTGTATCATCAGTAATATTATCATCAGCAGTAGTAGCATCAGTAGTAGTAGCATCAGCAGTAGTAGCATCAGTAGTAGTATCATCAGCAGTAGTAGCATCAGCAGTAGTAGCATCAGTAGTAGTAGTATCAGTAGTAGTATCAGTAGTAGTATCATCAGTGGTAGTATCATCAGTGGTAGTATCATCAGTAGAAGTATCATCAGTAATATTATCATCAGTAGTAGTATCATCAGTAGTATCATCAGTGGTAGTATCATCAGTGGTAGTATCATCATCAGTAGTAGTATCATCATCATCAGTAGTAGTATCATCAGTAGTAGTATCATCAGTGGTAGTATCATCAGTAGTAGTATCATCAATAGTAGTATCATCAGTAGTAGCATCATCAGTAGTAGTATCATCAGTGGTATTATCATCAGTAGTAGTATCATCATCAGTAGTAGTATCAGTAGTAGTATCACCAGTAGTAGTATCATCATCAGTAGTATCATCAGTAGTAGTATCATCAGTGGTAGTATCATCAGTGGTAGTATCATCATCAGTAGTAGTATCATCAGTAGTATCATCAGTAGTAGTATCATCAGTAGTATCATCAGTAGTAGTAGTATCATCAGTAGTAGTATCATCAGTAGTAGTATCATCAGTGGTAGTATCATCAGTAGTAGTATCATCAATAGTAGTATCATCAGTAGTAGCATCATCAGTAGTAGTATCATCATCAGTAGTAGTATCATCAGTAGTAGTATCATCAGTGGTAGTATCATCAGTAGTAGTATCATCAATAGTAGTATCATCAGTAGTAGCATCATCAGTAGTAGTATCATCATCAGTAGTAGTATCAGTGGTAGTATCATCAGTGGTAGTATCATCAGTAGTAGTATCATCAATAATATTATCATCAGTAGTAGCATCATCAGTAGTAGTATCATCAGTGGTATTATCATCAGTAGTAGTATCATCATCAGTAGTAGTATCAGTGGTAGTATCATCAGTAGTAGTATCATCAGTAGTAGTATCATCAATAATATTATCATCAGTAGTAGCATCATCAGTAGTAGTATCATCAGTGGTATTATCATCAGTAGTATCAGTAGTAGTATCACCAGTAGTAGTATCATCAGTGGTAGTATCATCATCAGTAGTACTATCATCATCAATAGTAGTATCATGAGTAGTAGTAGTATCAGTAATAGTATCATCAGTTGTAGTATCAGCATCAAGAATTTTTTTTAAAAAAATTCTTGCTGTGGTTGTCACACCTGATGATGATTGCTTGTGTTGCAGTCGAAACGTCGTGAGAATTGTATTGATTTATATTTTTATTATTTTATTGTTTCCCTTCTAACGTGGTGGTGACTTTACCGAAAGAACCAAGAATAATAATTTTATTGTTTTATATTTTTATTATTTTATTGTTTCCCTTCTACGTGATGGTGACTTTACCCAAAGAACCAAGAATAATAATTTTATTGTTTTATATTTTTATTATTTTATTGTTTCCCTTCTAACGTGGTAGTGACTTTACCGAAAGAACCAAGAATAATAATTTTATTGTTTTATATTTTTATTATTTTATTGTTTCCCTTCTACGTGGTGGTGACTTTACCCAAAGAACCAAGAATAATAATTTTACTGTTTTATATTTTTATTATTTTATTGTTTAACTCGCATCCCTCTGGGATTGTTGCACGCGCCGTTGATGCTTGGGTGGCTTTTCCTGGAAGACTTTTGCTGATTTTTCTTTCCCACCCCCATCCCCAGGATGTATCTGTTTTGCGCGTAGCAGCAGCAGCAGCAGTCACTTAAAGACGTGTTCTCTTGCTCACGTGTTTGTGTTTGTCTGTTTTGCAGCAGTCACTTAAAGACGTGTTCTCTTGCTCACGTGTTTGTGTTTATCTGTTTTGCAGCAGCAGCAGTCACTTAAAGACGTGTTCTCTTGCTCACGTGTTTGTGTTTGTCTGTTTTGCAGCAGTCACTTAAAGACGTGTTCTCTTGCTCACGTGTTTGTGTTTATCTGTTTTGCAGCAGCAGCAGTCACTTAAAGACGTGTTCTCTTGTTCACGTGTTTGTGTTTGTCTGTTTTGCAGCAGCAGCAGTCACTTAAAGACGTGTTCTCTTGTTCACGTGTTTGTGTTTATCTGTTTTGCAGCAGCAGTCACTTAAAGACGTGTTCTCTTGCTCACGTGTTTGTGTTTATCTGTTCAGCAGCAGCAGCAGTCACTTAAAGACGTGTTCTCTTGCTCACGTGTTTGTGTTTATCTGTTTTGCAGCAGCAGCAGTCACTTAAAGACGTGTTCTCTTGTTCACGTGTTTGTGTTTATCTGTTTGGCGTGTAGCAGCAGTCACTTAAAGACGTGTTCTCTTGTTCACGTGTTTGTGTTTATCTGTTTTGCAGCAGCAGCAGTCACTTAAAGACGTGTTCTCTTGCTCACGTGTTTGTGTTTATCTGTTCAGCAGCAGCAGCAGCAGTCACTTAAAGACGTGTTCTCTTGTTCACGTGTTTGTGTTTATCTGTTTTGTAGCAGCAGCAGTCACTTAAAGACGTGTTCTCTTGTTCACGTGTTTGTGTTTGTCTGTTTTGCAGCAGTCACTTAAAGACGTGTTCTCTTGCTCACGTGTTTGTGTTTGTCTGTTTTGCAGCAGTCACTTAAAGACGTGTTCTCTTGTTCACGTGTTTGTGTTTGTCTGTTTTGCAGCAGTCACTTAAAGACGTGTTCTCTTGCTCACGTGTTTGTGTTTGTCTGTTTTGCAGCAGCAGCAGTCACTTAAAGACGTGTTCTCTTGTTCACGTGTTTGTGTTTGTCTGTTTTGTAGCAGCAGCAGTCACTTAAAGACGTGTTCTCTTGTTCACGTGTTTGTGTTTATCTGTTTTGCAGCAGTCACTTAAAGACGTGTTCTCTTGCTCACGTGTTTGTGTTTATCTGTTTTGCAGCAGTCACTTAAAGACGTGTTCTCTTGCTCACGTGTTTGTGTTTATCTGTTTTGCAGCAGCAGTCACTTAAAGACGTGTTCTCTTGCTCACGTGTTTGTGTTTATCTGTTCAGCAGCAGCAGCAGTCACTTAAAGACGTGTTCTCTTGCTCACGTGTTTGTGTTTATCTGTTTTGCAGCAGCAGCAGTCACTTAAAGACGTGTTCTCTTGTTCACGTGTTTGTGTTTATCTGTTTGGCGTGTAGCAGCAGTCACTTAAAGACGTGTTCTCTTGTTCACGTGTTTGTGTTTATCTGTTTTGCAGCAGCAGCAGTCACTTAAAGACGTGTTCTCTTGCTCACGTGTTTGTGTTTATCTGTTCAGCAGCAGCAGCAGCAGTCACTTAAAGACGTGTTCTCTTGTTCACGTGTTTGTGTTTATCTGTTTTGTAGCAGCAGCAGTCACTTAAAGACGTGTTCTCTTGTTCACGTGTTTGTGTTTGTCTGTTTTGCAGCAGTCACTTAAAGACGTGTTCTCTTGCTCACGTGTTTGTGTTTGTCTGTTTTGCAGCAGCAGCAGTCACTTAAAGACGTGTTCTCTTGCTCACGTGTTTGTGTTTGTCTGTTTTGCAGCAGCAGCAGTCACTTAAAGACGTGTTCTCTTGTTCACGTGTTTGTGTTTATCTGTTTGGCGTGTAGCAGCAGTCACTTAAAGACGTGTTCTCTTGTTCACGTGTTTGTGTTTATCTGTTTTGCAGCAGCAGCAGTCACTTAAAGACGTGTTCTCTTGCTCACGTGTTTGTGTTTATCTGTTTTGCAGCAGTCACTTAAAGACGTGTTCTCTTGTTCACGTGTTTGTGTTTATCTGTTTTGCAGCAGCAGCAGTCACTTAAAGACGTGTTCTCTTGCTCACGTGTTTGTGTTTATCTGTTCAGCAGCAGAAGCAGTCACTTAAAGACGTGTTCTCTTGCTCACGTGTTTGTGTTTATCTGTTTTGCAGCAGCAGCAGTCACTTAAAGACGTGTTCTCTTGCTCACGTGTTTGTGTTTGTCTGTTTTGTAGCAGTCACTTAAAGACGTGTTCTCTTGTTCACGTGTTTGTGTTTATCTGTTTTGTAGCAGCAGCAGCAGTCACTTAAAGACGTGTTCTCTTGCTCACGTGTTTGTGTTTGTCTGTTTTGTAGCAGTCACTTAAAGACGTGTTCTCTTGTTCACGTGTTTGTGTTTATCTGTTTTGTAGCAGCAGCAGCAGTCACTTAAAGACGTGTTCTCTTGCTCACGTGTTTGTGTTTGTCTGTTTTGCAGCAGTCACTTAAAGACGTGTTCTCTTGCTCACGTGTTTGTGTTTGTCTGTTTTGCAGCAGCAGCAGTCACTTAAAGACGTGTTCTCTTGTTCACGTGTTTGTGTTTATCTGTTTTGCAGCAGCAGCAGTCACTTAAAGACGTGTTCTCTTGCTCACGTGTTTGTGTTTATCTGTTTTGCAGCAGCAGCAGTCACTTAAAGACGTGTTCTCTTGCTCACGTGTTTGTGTTTATCTGTTTTGCAGCAGCAGCAGTCACTTAAAGACGTGTTCTCTTGCTCACGTGTTTGTGTTTATCTGTTTTGCAGCAGCAGCAGTCACTTAAAGACGTGTTCTCTTGCTCACGTGTTTGTGTTTGTCTGTTTTGCAGCAGTCACTTAAAGACGTGTTCTCTTGCTCACGTGTTTGTGTTTATCTGTTTTGCAGCAGTCACTTAAAGACGTGTTCTCTTGCTCACGTGTTTGTGTTGATCTGTTTTGCAGCAGCAGCAGTCACTTAAAGACGTGTTCTCTTGCTCACGTGTTTGTGTTGATCTGTTTTGCAGCAGTCACTTAAAGACGTGTTCTCTTGCTCACGTGTTTGTGTTTATCTGTTTTGCAGCAGTCACTTAAAGACGTGTTCTCTTGCTCACGTGTTTGTGTTTATCTGTTTTGCAGCAGTCACTTAAAGACGTGTTCTCTTGTTCACGTGTTTGTGTTTGTCTGTTTTGCAGCAGCAGCAGTCACTTAAGACGTGTTCTCTTGCTCACGTGTTTGTGTTTATCTGTTTTGCAGCAGTCACTTAAAGACGTGTTCTCTTGCTCACGTGTTTGTGTTTATCTGTTTTGCAGCAGCAGCAGTCACTTAAAGACGTGTTCTCTTGCTCACGTGTTTGTGTTTATCTGTTTTGCAGCAGCAGCAGTCACTTAAAGACGTGTTCTCTTGCTCACGTGTTTGTGTTTGTCTGTTTTGCAGCAGCAGCAGTCACTTAAAGACGTGTTCTCTTGTTCACGTGTTTGTGTTTGTCTGTTTTGCAGCAGCAGCAGTCACTTAAAGACGTGTTCTCTTGTTCACGTGTTTGTGTTTATCTGTTTTGCAGCAGCAGCAGTCACTTAAAGACGTGTTCTCTTGCTCACGTGTTTGTGTTTGTCTGTTTTGCAGCAGCAGCAGTCACTTAAAGACGTGTTCTCTTGCTCACGTGTTTGTGTTTATCTGTTTTGCAGCAGCAGCAGTCACTTAAAGACGTGTTCTCTTGTTCACGTGTTTGTGTTTATCTGTTTTGCAGCAGCAGCAGTCACTTAAAGACGTGTTCTCTTGCTCACGTGTTTGTGTTTATCTGTTTTGCAGCAGCAGCAGTCACTTAAAGACGTGTTCTCTTGCTCACGTGTTTGTGTTTATCTGTTTTGCAGCAGTCACTTAAAGACGTGTTCTCATGCTCACGTGTTTGTGTTTATCTGTTTTGCCGCAGAAGCAGTCACTTAAAGACGTGTTCTCTTGTTCACGTGTTTGTGTTTATCTGTTTTGCAGCAGTCACTTAAAGACGTGTTCTCTTGTTCACGTGTTTGTGTTTGTCTGTTTTGCAGCAGTCACTTAAAGACGTGTTCTCTTGCTCACGTGTTTGTGTTTGTCTGTTTTGCAGCAGTCACTTAAAGACGTGTTCTCTTGTTCACGTGTTTGTGTTTATCTGTTTTGCAGCAAAAGCAGTCACTTAAAGACGTGTTCTCTTGCTCACGTGTTTGTGTTTATCTGTTTGGCGTGTAGCAGCAGTCACTTAAAGACGTGTTCTCTTGTTCACGTGTTTGTGTTTATCTGTTCAGCAGCAGCAGCAGTCACTTAAAGACGTGTTCTCTTGCTCACGTGTTTGTGTTTATCTGTTTTGCAGCAGCAGCAGTCACTTAAAGACGTGTTCTCTTGTTCACGTGTTTGTGTTTATCTGTTCAGCAGCAGCAGCAGTCACTTAAAGACGTGTTCTCTTGCTCACGTGTTTGTGTTTGTCTGTTTTGCAGCAGCAGCAGTCACTTAAAGACGTGTTCTCTTGCTCACGTGTTTGTGTTTATCTGTTTTGCAGTAGCAGCAGTCACTTAAAGACGTGTTCTCTTGCTCACGTGTTTGTGTTTGTCTGTTTTGCAGCAGTCACTTAAAGACGTGTTCTCTTGCTCACGTGTTTGTGTTTGTCTGTTTTGCAGCAGTCACTTAAAGACGTGTTCTCTTGTTCACGTGTTTGTGTTTGTCTGTTTTGCAGCAGCAGCAGTCACTTAAAGACGTGTTCTCTTGTTCACGTGTTTGTGTTTATCTGTTTTGCAGCAGTCACTTAAAGACGTGTTCTCTTGCTCACGTGTTTGTGTTGATCTGTTTTGCAGCAGCAGCAGTCACTTAAAGACGTGTTCTCTTGTTCACGTGTTTGTGTTTATCTGTTTTGCAGCAGCAGCAGTCACTTAAAGACGTGTTCTCTTGTTCACGTGTTTGTGTTTATCTGTTTTGCAGCAGCAGCAGTCACTTAAAGACGTGTTCTCTTGCTCACGTGTTTGTGTTTATCTGTTTTGCAGCAGTCACTTAAAGACGTGTTCTCTTGCTCACGTGTTTGTGTTTATCTGTTTTGCAGCAGTCACTTAAAGACGTGTTCTCTTGCTCACGTGTTTGTGTTTATCTGTTTTGCAGCAGCAGCAGTCACTTAAAGACGTGTTCTCTTGTTCACGTGTTTGTGTTTATCTGTTTTGCAGCAGCAGTCACTTAAAGACGTGTTCTCTTGCTCACGTGTTTGTGTTTGTCTGTTTTGCAGCAGCAGCAGTCACTTAAAGACGTGTTCTCTTGCTCACGTGTTTGTGTTGATCTGTTTTGTAGCAGCAGCAGTCACTTAAAGACGTGTTCTCTTGCTCACGTGTTTGTGTTGATCTGTTTTGCAGCAGCAGCAGCAGTCACTTAAAGACGTGTTCTCTTGCTCACGTGTTTGTGTTTATCTGTTCAGCAGCAGCAGCAGTCACTTAAAGACGTGTTCTCTTGTTCACGTGTTTGTGTTGATCTGTTCAGCAGCAGCAGCAGTCACTTAAAGACGTGTTCTCTTGCTCACGTGTTTGTGTTTGTCTGTTTTGCAGCAGCAGCAGTCACTTAAAGACGTGTTCTCTTGTTCACGTGTTTGTGTTGATCTGTTCAGCAGCAGCAGCAGTCACTTAAAGACGTGTTCTCTTGTTCACGTGTTTGTGTTTATCTGTTTTGCAGCAGCAGCAGTCACTTAAAGACGTGTTCTCATGCTCACGTGTTTGTGTTTATCTGTTTTGCAGCAGTCACTTAAAGACGTGTTCTCTTGTTCACGTGTTTGTGTTTGTCTGTTTTGCAGCAGTCACTTAAAGACGTGTTCTCTTGTTCACGTGTTTGTGTTTATCTGTTTTGCAGCAGTCACTTAAAGACGTGTTCTCTTGCTCACGTGTTTGTGTTTATCTGTTTTGCAGCAGCAGCAGTCACTTAAAGACGTGTTCTCATGCTCACGTGTTTGTGTTTATCTGTTTTGCAGCAGTCACTTAAAGACGTGTTCTCTTGTTCACGTGTTTGTGTTTGTCTGTTTTGCAGCAGTCACTTAAAGACGTGTTCTCTTGTTCACGTGTTTGTGTTTATCTGTTTTGCAGCAGTCACTTAAAGACGTGTTCTCTTGCTCACGTGTTTGTGTTTATCTGTTTTGCAGCAGCAGCAGTCACTTAAAGACGTGTTCTCTTGTTCACGTGTTTGTGTTTATCTGTTTTGCAGCAGCAGCAGCAGTCACTTAAAGACGTGTTCTCTTGCTCACGTGTTTGTGTTTATCTGTTTTGCAGCAGTCACTTAAAGACGTGTTCTCTTGCTCACGTGTTTGTGTTTGTCTGTTTTGCAGCAGTCACTTAAAGACGTGTTCTCTTGTTCACGTGTTTGTGTTTATCTGTTTTGCAGCAGCAGCAGCAGTCACTTAAAGACGTGTTCTCTTGCTCACGTGTTTGTGTTTATCTGTTTTGCAGCAGCAGCAGTCACTTAAAGACGTGTTCTCTTGCTCACGTGTTTGTGTTTATCTGTTTTGCAGCAGTCACTTAAAGACGTGTTCTCTTGCTCACGTGTTTGTGTTTATCTGTTTTGCAGCAGTCACTTAAAGACGTGTTCTCTTGCTCACGTGTTTGTGTTTGTCTGTTTTGCAGCAGCAGCAGCAGTCACTTAAAGACGTGTTCTCTTGCTCACGTGTTTGTGTTTATCTGTTTTGCAGCAGTCACTTAAAGACGTGTTCTCTTGCTCACGTGTTTGTGTTTATCTGTTTTGCAGCAGTCACTTAAAGACGTGTTCTCTTGTTCACGTGTTTGTGTTTATCTGTTTTGCAGCAGTCACTTAAAGACGTGTTCTCTTGCTCACGTGTTTGTGTTTGTCTGTTTTGCAGCAGTCACTTAAAGACGTGTTCTCTTGCTCACGTGTTTGTGTTTGTCTGTTTTGCAGCAGTCACTTAAAGACGTGTTCTCTTGTTCACGTGTTTGTGTTTATCTGTTTTGCAGCAGTCACTTAAAGACGTGTTCTCTTGCTCACGTGTTTGTGTTTGTCTGTTTTGCAGCAGTCACTTAAAGACGTGTTCTCTTGCTCACGTGTTTGTGTTTGTCTGTTTTGCAGCAGCAGCAGTCACTTAAAGACGTGTTCTCTTGCTCACGTGTTTGTGTTTGTCTGTTTTGCAGCAGCAGCAGTCACTTAAAGACGTGTTCTCTTGCTCACGTGTTTGTGTTTGTCTGTCTGTTGTGGTTGCACCCTGAGTCAAGAGCCCTATGTTGTCACAGGGATCTCTACCAAATGGCACGTGACACTGAAACTCTCCCTCCCCATCCTATCCCTCTCCTCCCCACCAGCCCGTGGCCGAGGCCCCGTTCAAGTTCGCCATGGAGCTGGATGACCTCCCCAAGGAGCAGCTGAAGCAGATGATATACGACGAGACACAGCGCTTCCAGCCACACACGCACCACCACACCACCACCACCACCGCCACCACCGCCACCACCGCCACCACCCGCTAGGGCCGGGAGGGAGGGTGGCCACCATGGTAAATGTCGGGGTGTGGTTGGGAGGCTGAAGGTGCCACCTAGCCTGGCACAAACAGCGCGGGGTGGAGCGGGTGGGTGAGTGGTGGGTGAGGTGTCCGTACCGCCCGCTCAGCACTCACACACACACTCACTCACACACTCACTCAAACACTCACACACTCACACACACTCACTCACACACTCACACATCCACTCACTCATCCACTCACTCATCCACTCACTCACACACTCACTCACACACTCACACACTCACTCACTCACACACTCACTCACTCACACACTCACTCACACACTCACTCACTCACACACTCACTCACTCATCCACTCACTCACTCACTCACACACTCACTCACCCACTCACTCATCCACTCACTCACCCACTCACCACCCACTCACAACAACAAACACAACAACAACACACTCTCTTGAATAGTGCGAGTAACATTTCAACGTTTTAAATGGGAATTCTTCGGGCTTTTATTTTAATTGGCGCGCGGTCGAGCGAGCGGTGGTGGGTGGCGGTGTGGGTGGCTGTGTGGGTGGGTGGCTGTGTGGGTGGCTGTGTGGGTGGGCGGCTGCGTGGGTGGGTGGCTGGGTGGCTGGCTGTGTGGGTGGGTGGCCGACTCTGATGTCAGGCCAAGCAGTGGTCGCAGGGGCAACGCGACATACAACCACAACCACCTCCAGTTGAACACGCCGGGAGGATTTTCCCGACCAAATATATATTACTCATCATCGAGGGTTGTGGGCCAGATCGCGTTATTTATAAATGTGTGTCGTAACACCTCCAACCACCCGCGGGCTCAGTCTTCAACGACACCGGTGGGTCGGAGGGTTACAGACACGTTTATAAATCGGTTGTTCATAGTTCCATTTATTTTGGGTGTATAGCCCCCTGTGAGCCATCCGGCTCTTGAATCGGGTGCAAGCACAACAAACTAAAAAAACAAAACTAAAACACGAACAAGAAGAAACAACATCTTAAAGTGACTCCTCTGTGTGTGACTGTGCAAACAGAAAATCCAGGGGAAAAATAAACACGGCAGAAATATTCCAGATAAAGCACCGTGTACACCACCAACTCTGTGTGTAAATATCCCAGTGGGATGCAAGTCAAAATAACAACAACCACCACAAGACAACTTGAGATTAAGGCCATCAGTCTAACTCCGTACTACAACAACAACCACAACAAGACAACTTTAGATTAAGGCCATCAGTCTAACTCCGTACTACAACAACAACCACAAGACAACTTTAGATTAAGGCCATCAGTCTAAACTCCGTACTACAACAACAACCACAAGACAACTTAGATTAAGGCCATCAGTCTAACTCCGTTACTACAACAACAACCACAAGACAACTTAGATTAAGGCCATCAGTCTAACTCCGTACTACAACAACCACCACAAGACAACTTAGATTAAGGCCATCAGTCTAACTCCGTTACTACAACAACAACCACAAGACAACTTAGATTAAGGCCATCAGTCTAACTCCGTACTACAACAACCACCACAAGACAACTTAGATTAAGGCCATCAGTCTAACTCCGTACTACAACAACAACAACAACCACAAGACAACTTAGATTAAGGCCATCAGTCTAAACTCCGTACTACAACAACAACCACAAGACAACTTTAGATTAAGGCCATCAGTCTAACTCCGTACTACAACAACAACAACCACAAGACAACTTTAGATTAAGGCCATCAGTCTAACTCCGTACTACAACAACAACCACCACAAGACAACTTTAGATTAAGGCCATCAGTCTAACTCCGTACTACAACAACAACAACAAGACAACTTTAGATTAAGGCCATCAGTCTAACTCCGTTACTACAACAACCACAAGACAACTTTAGATTAAGGCCATCAGTCTAAACTCCGTACTACAACAACAACCACAAGACAACTTTAGATTAAGGCCATCAGTCTAAACTCCGTACTGCAACAACAACCACAAGACAACTTAGATTAAGGCCATCAGTCTAACTCCGTACTACAACAACAACCACAAGACAACTTTAGATTAAGGCCATCAGTCTAACTCCGTTACTACAACAACAACCACAAGACAACTTTAGATTAAGGCCATCAGTCTAAACTCCGTACTACAACAACAACAAGACAACTTTAGATTAAGGCCATCAGTCTAACTCCTTACTACAACAACAACCACAAGACAACTTAGATTAAGGCCATCAGTCTAAACTCCGTTACTACAACAACAACAACAAGACAACTTAGATTAAGGCCATCAGTCTAACTCCGTACTACAACAACAACCACAAGACAACTTAGATTAAGGCCATCAGTCTAACTCCGTTACTACAACAACAACAACAAGACAACTTAGATTAAGGCCATCAGTCTAACTCCGTACTACAACAACAACCACAAGACAACTTAGATTAAGACCATCAGTCTAAACTCCGTACTACAACAACAACCACAAGACAACTTAGATTAAGGCCATCAGTCTAACTCCGTTACTACAACAACAACCACCACAAGACAACTTTAGATTAAGGCCATCAGTCTAACTCCGTTACTACAACAACCACAAGACAACTTAGATTAAGGCCATCAGTCTAACTCCGTACTACAACAACCACCACAAGACAACTTAGATTAAGGCCATCAGTCTAACTCCGTACTACAACAACAACCACAAGACAACTTTAGATTAAGGCCATCAGTCTAAACTCCGTACTACAACAACAACCACAAGACAACTTAGATTAAGGCCATCAGTCTAACTCCGTTACTACAACAACAACCACAAGACAACTTAGATTAAGGCCATCAGTCTAACTCCGTACTACAACAACCACCACAAGACAACTTAGATTAAGGCCATCAGTCTAACTCCGTTACTACAACAACAACCACAAGACAACTTAGATTAAGGCCATCAGTCTAACTCCGTTACTACAACAACAACCACAAGACAACTTAGATTAAGACCATCAGTCTAACTCCGTTACTACAACAACAACCACAACAAGACAACTTAGATTAAGGCCATCAGTCTAACTCCGTACTACAACAACAACAACCACAAGACAACTTTAGATTAAGACCATCAGTCTAACTCCGTTACTACAACAACAACCACAACAAGAAAACTTAGATTAAGGCCATCAGTCTAACTTCGTACTACAACAACCACCACAAGACAACTTAGATTAAGGCCATCAGTCTAACTCCGTACTACAACAACAACCACAAGACAACTTAGATTAAGGCCATCAGTCTAACTCCTTACTATAACAACCACAAGACAACTTTAGATTAAGGCCATTAGTCTAAACTCCATACTACAACAACCACAAGACAACTTTAGATTAAGGCCATCAGTCTAACTCCGTTACTACAACAACAACCACAAGACAACTTTAGATTAAGGCCATCAGTCTAAACTCCGTACTACAACAACAACCACAAGACAACTTAGATTAAGGCCATCAGTCTAAACTCCATACTACAACAACAACAACCACAACAAGACAACTTTAGATTAAGGCCATCAGTCTAACTTCGTACTACAACAACCACAAGACAACTTTAGATTAAGGCCATCAGTCTAACTCCGTACTACAACAACAACCACAAGACAACTTAGATTAAGACCATCAGTCTAACTCCATACTACAACAACCACCACAAGACAACTTTAGATTAAGGCCATCAGTCTAAACTCCGTACTACAACAACAACAACCACAAGACAACTTTAGATTAAGGCCATCAGTCTAAACTCCGTACTACAACAAACTAAAACGTGGCCAAACCCCCCCCCCCACCAAAAAAAAAGTTTTCGAAATCACCAAAATAAAATCCATTAATGCAACGTAACGGTGATCATAGGGACTGTGACCGAATTGTTTTTCGTTAACAATAAACTACGTAAAAAAAATAACGCGATCTAACTCCTCCGCAAAAACCTTAATTGCCTACCGCCTTACGCGCCTGATGATGATGATGATCGCGCGCGCGTGCTGCTGAAGCCGAAACGTCGCGAGAATTGTATCGCTCCTAAATATTTTTCTATTGCTTCGGTGTCTCCCCTTGTACGCGGTGGTGACTTTGCCGACAGAACCAAGAAGGATATATATACAACAGCCGCCCGCGTTGACGCGATTCCTCGCTGAGTCTTTCACGATAGGAGTGTTTGAACTCCCAGACTTCTACAACTCCCACACGGGACCGACCTTGTCGTGCCGGTAGCAAACATTTAAGAATTCGTTTTATTTTTTAATTTTATTTTAATCCCCGATTCAATAAAACGATCACCACCCACTCACCGCACGCAGAGAGACACGCACGCAGAGACAACAACAACAACAACCGCCATTCGCCACTAAGTGGCGGTGACGTCACCACGACGCTTGTGCCAGGCTATGTGCACCCTGAGGCCACGCGAAGTGTCGAACGCCCGCTGGCAGGAGGTCACGGGGCAGACCCAGGTGCCACGGGTCGACTGACTGAGATGACTGGCTGATGCACCACCTGTGCCCCCTACTGTGCCAACCTGCTGTGCTTTAGCCACCCGGCGCTCCGCTCGCTGTTGTGAGCGTCGCTCCTCCGCCCTCCGTTGTTGTTGGAGGGCGACTGCCTCCAACTGCCCAGTAGCATCCTTCACGAGCCTCCTCCACAGAGGCCGATCTTGACACCGCTGGTACCAGTCATCGGCAAGTCCACTCAGCTCCACGTCCTCCTGTACCACATCACTCCATCTCTTCTCTAGCCCGTGCCGCGCCCGCTTAGCCCCCTCAATCCGGCCAAACAAAAGCTGTTTCGGCATGCGGTGGCTGGGCATGCGGGCTACATGACCCAGCCATCGCAGCCTTGCCTGCCGGAGGAGCTCACCGATGGGACCCTGCCCAGATCTTTCAAGGATTTGTGAGCTCCTCACACAATCCAGTCTGGTTAAACCCAGGATGGATCGTAGGCAGGTCAGCCTAAATGTTTCTAACCGGCGAAGATGTTCCATTAGGGGGGTCCACGTTTCGCAAGCGTAGAGAAGGGAGGGAATGACCGTGGCCGAGAAGACCTGAAGCTTAGTGCGGAGCGACAGACCAGGTAGCTTCCACACAGCGTTACGCAACCGATGAAAAGATATTGCCGCTCGACTGATTCGGAGTGAGACCTCTGCTGTTAAACTGGAGCCAGTCATAAGCACACTGCCCAGGTATGGGAAACTCTCCACTCTCTCCACAACTGCCCCATCACCGATTGGGAGTTGTGGGGGTGGAGTGTCCGATGGTACAAAATACCCAGGCAGGTGCTTAGTTTTGGTGGGGCTGATGGTAAGGCCCCACCTCTTAGTGGCACGCTCCAGTCTCAGCAGCAGCGTCTCCAACTCCTCCTCTGACTGAGCAGCTATTACCAAGTCATCAGCATACATAACGTGGTTGAGCAATAGGGAGCCATCCCTTGACCGCACCCGGGCATCGATTAGCCTCCCATTATATCTGTACCATATGGAGATTCCCCCGGTACAGCTATTGAAGGCTTCACGAACTACGTGGTCAAAATAGATGTTAAATAATGTGGGAGCCAGAGGACATCCCTGTCGCACCCCAAGGTGTACAGGGAATGGCTCTGACTCCCGGCCACGTAGTTTTACCCGGGCCCGCTCACCATCATGAAGGTCCTTAATGATCGTGAGCAGAGGGTCAGGTACTCCAAAAGCACGAAGAACGACCCAGAGCCCAGGCCTACTGATGGTATCATAGGCCTTGACCAGGTCAATAAAGCAGAGATGTAGGTCTTGTTGGAATTCCCTACACCTCTGCTGTAGCAGACGGACAGAAAATATGGCATCTGTGCAGGACCGCCCTTTCCTGAAACCGCATTGGGGCTCCGCAAGCCTCTCCTCAGCGTGCCTGGCAAGGCGATGCTGAATAATCCTTGCCAGGACCTTTCCCGGCACACTGAGGAGTGAGATGCCCCTGTAGTTGTTACAGTCTGTGCGGTCCCCCTTCTTAAAAAGGGGGACCACCAGGGCATCCTTCCAATCCTGCGGAACCCGTCCAGTGGTCCAGACTGTTGTTATGATGTCATATAGGGCAGTCTGTGCACAAACGCCACCCTCCCTCAGCATTTCGCTTGGGAGATCGTCTCTGCCCGCTGCCTTTCCTGGTCTTAGACTCCGGATCGCCTTCAATACTTCCTCAGCAGATGGCACCTCAGCCAGCCACTCACAGGGGGTGACTTCATCCAATATTTGAGGCACCGCAGCCTCAGCAGGGTCATCCTCACTTTGTGCCACGATGTTTTCCTGGCTGTGGGATTTTCCCTCCCCCAGGACCTCACAGAAATGCTCAGCAAATCTGCGAACCTGTTCCTGGGGGTCGGAAATTGGATCACCATTTTTTCCCCTAATGATGGTAATAGGTGTGGCGCTGCAGGTTACTTTTTTGATGGAGTTAAATAGCGATTTGTGATCACGGGCCACTGAGGCAGACTCCATCTCCTCAGCAACCCGCGACCACCACCCATCCTTGCAGCGCCTCACGGCTCTCCGAACCTCCGAGCGAAGGCTGCGGTAAGCCTCCTCATTCTCTGACGTGGGATTCTGTAGCCGATGACAGTGGGCCTGTCGCTTTTTCTCAACCATCCTGAACAACTCCTCTGTCATCCAGGGTGTCTGGGGAGGTCTGGACCGCGTACCCAAAGCAGCCATTGCAGCTGCATGAGTCACAGTCCTAAACCTCGCCCATTTACCCTCGACATCAGGAGGAGTCGGGGACGATGCCAATCCCAGCCGCAAGCGATGATGAAATTCTCGCTTGCAACTTTCATCAGATAACTGAGACCAGGCCACTTTAGGTTGGAATGGGGTCCTGGGTGTACACCCACCACCGGAGTGGAAGAATGGCAGGCGCATCTTACAGATGACTAGTCGATGGTCAGAGGGCAGATCAGCTCCACGGTAGGTCCTGGTGTCAAGGACATGGGCTCGCATTCGCTGGTCCGTCACTATGTAGTCCAGCAGATGTTCTTGCTTGGACCCGGCATGCATCCATGATGTTGTGTGGATGCGCCGATGCCGGAACAGCGTGTTGGTAATTACAAGCCCATGGGCTGCACAAAAATCTAGCAGCCTCCTACCGTTGTTATTGAGCTGATCTGGCCCATGCCCTCCAATCACTCCAGACCAGGTGCCAGTATCATGACCAACTCGGGCATTGAAGTCACCCAACATGATGACTCTATCCCGAGGGGCCACTTTAGCCAGCACCTGTGACAGGAGGTCATAGAAGGCATCTGACTCATCGGCTTTGCCTGCATCCCTCCACGGATGTTCATCTTCGGTGGGGGCATAAGTAACCACGACCACCATTCCTCGCCTCCGGTTGATGGGAAGGCGAGCCCAAAGTAGCCTGGGGCTTACAGCTTCCCACACCTCACCGCCACGCTCCCACGCCCCCTTCATTCTTTTATTCAAAAGAAGACCCACACCCTGTTGTTTGGCAGTCTGCTGCCCCGAGTAGAGGACTGTCCACCCCTCATGGTGGCAGGAGCCAGAGCCGGTCCACCGGACCTCCTGAATGCCGCATAGATCCAGGCGGTACCGGTCCAGCTCCCGACAGAGGAGTGGCAGCCTCTCCTCTGCAGTGAGCGTTCGAACATTCCACGTGGCCACCCGTAGTGGCTTTTCGTTGTTTCTGGAGTAGCCCCGAGGGTAGGTATTCAATCTCCTGGCTCCGCCAATTGGGGTTTGGCCAGGAGACGTCATAGACGCCTGGCCCCCCGGGGCCTCCGGCACAAGCTTAGTTGTTACATATTTCACTTTAATTCGTGGTTTTGTGGTAATTAATTGAAGGTGGAGGGGTTACCAGCCCCTCGCACCCGTCCAGAGCCCCCGTTTAGCCCCTGTGGTGGACACATATGCCATGAGGGGAGGAGCCAATCAAAATTGGAACTTCCCCCACAGCACTGTCCACGACAGAGTTGCCCGTCCGGCACCGCGAGGAGGTAGGGGGTTGTTTTGCCGGACACACAGAGACACACGCAGAGAGACACGCAGAGACACGCAGAGACACACAGAGACACACAGAGAGACACAGAGACCGACAGAGACACACAGAGACCCAAAGAGACACACAGAGACCCACAGAGACACACAGATACCCACAGAGACACACAGATACCCACAGAGACACACAGAGACCCACAGAGACACACAGAGACCCACAGAGACACAGAGACCCACAGAGACACGCAGAGACACACAGAGACCCACAGAGACACACAGAGACCCACAGAAACACACAGATACCCATAGAGACCCACAGAGACCCAGACACATAGAGACCCAGAGATCCACAGAGACCCATAGAGACACACAGAGACCCACACTCATAGAGACCCACAGAGACCCACACTCATAGAGACCCACAGAGACCCTAGGCTAAAGTCATCACAGGTAATGATGATGACAGTTGCCGTGTAGGGGGCACAGGTGGTGCACCTAGCCTGGCACGGGTATTGTACACCTAGCCTGGCACGGGTGTTGTGCTGAGTGGTCACGGTCACACAGCTGGGCCGCTTCCTCCTTCAGTGACGTCATCGCGCAAGAGCCTGCGTGGTGACGTCGTCGCGCAAGAGGCCTTGGCGTGGTGACGTCGTCGCGCAAGCGTCTGCGTGGTGACGTCGTTGCGCAAGAGGGTGCGTGGTGACGTCTTTGCGCAAGAGCGTGCGTGGTGACGTCGTGGCGCAAGAGCCTGCGTGGTGACGTCGTGGCGCAAGAGCCTGCGTGGTGACGTCGTCGCGCAAGAGCGTGCGTGGTGACGTCTTCGCGCAAGCGTCTGCGTGGTGACGTCAATCGGATGAGCGTGCGTGGTGACGTCGTCGCGCAAGAGCGTGCGTGGTGACGTCGTCGCGCAAGCGTCTTCGTGGTGACGTCTATCGCAAGAGCGTGCGTGGTGACGTCGTGGCGCAAGAGCCTGCGTGGTGACGTCGTGGCGCAAGAGCCTTGGCGTGGTGACGTCGACGCGCAAGAGCGTGCGTGGTGACGTCGTCGCGCAAGAGCGTGCGTGGTGACGTTGCAGCGCGGGTTCCAGCGCGGTGACGTAATCGAGCAAGAGGCGTGATGACGTAATAAATAAAACAATCGATAATAATTCACCTGAAGACGCTCGCCTGCTGTCGTTGCGATAGAAACATCGTGATCTACAGTATTGTTCATAGTTCATAGTTACATTTAATTTGGTATAGCCCTGTGAGCCATCCGGCTCTTGAATCGGGTGCAACCACAACAAAGTAAACTAAACTAAAACACGAACAATAAAAATACATCTTAAAGTGACTCCTCTGTGTGTGACTGTGCACACAGAAAATCCAGGGGGAAAATAAACATCAAAATATTCCTGAAATAGCACCGTTACACCACCAACTCTGTGTGTAAATATCCCACTGGGATGCAAGTCAAGATAACAACAACAACCACAAGACAACTTTAGATTAAGGCCATCAGTCTAACTCCGTTACTACAACAACAACCACAAGACAACTTTAGATTAAGGCCATCAGTCTAACTCCTTACTACAACAACAACAACCACAAGACAACTTTAGATTAAGGCCATCAGTCTAACTCCGTTACTACAACAACAACCACAAGACAACTTTAGATTAAGGCCATCAGTCTAACTCCTTACTACAACAACAACAACCACAAGACAACTTAGATTAAGGCCATCAGTCTGAACTCCGTACTACAACAATAACAACCACAAGACAACTTTAGATTAAGGCCATCAGTCTAACTCCGTACTACAACAACAACCACAAGACAACTTTAGATTAAGGCCATCAGTCTAACTCCGTTACTACAACAACAACCACAAGACAACTTTAGATTAAGGCCATCAGTCTAACTCCTTACTACAACAACAACCACAAGACAACTTTAGATTAAGGCCATCAGTCTAACTCCGTACTACAACAACAACAACCACAAGACAACTTAGATTAAGGCCATCAGTCTAACTCCGTACTACAACAACAACCACAAGACAACTTAGATTAAGGCCATCAGTCTAACTCCGTACTACTACAACAACCACAAGACAACTTATATTAAGGCCATCAGTCTAACTCCGTACTACAACAACAACCACAAGACAACTTAGATTAAGGCCATCAGTCTAACTCCGTACTACAACAACAACCACAAGACAACTTTAGATTAAGGCCATCAGTCTAACTCCGTACTACAACAACAACAAGACAACTTTAGATTAAGGCCATCAGTCTAACTCCGTACTACAACAACAACCACAAGACAACTTTAGATTAAGGCCATCAGTCTAAACTCCGTACTACAACAACAACCACAAGACAACTTAGATTAAGGCCATCAGTCTAACTCCTTACTACAACAACAACCACAAGACAACTTTAGATTAAGGCCATCAGTCTAAACTCCGTACTACAACAACAACCACAAGACAACTTTAGATTAAGGCCATCAGTCTAACTCCGTACTACTACAACAACAACCACAAGACAACTTTAGATTAAGGCCATCAGTCTAACTCCGTACTACTACAACAACAACAACCACAAGACAACTTTAGATTAAGGCCATCAGTCTAACTCCGTACTACAACAACACAAACCAAAACAACTTTTAGAAATCACCAAAAACTAAAGCCGTAATTGCAACTTAACTAGTTCATCACAGGGACTGTGACCGAATTTTCACAATAAACTACATAAACAACACCAAATCCTACAGCCATAGCGTGATGATGTAATAAATAAATAAAGCAATCGATAATAATTCACCTGAAGGCGATCTATAGTATTGATTATTTTGTCTCCAGCTACGAGTGTCGATTGATGCGGTCACGAAAGATTCAAAATCAACACTGGTGACGTCACCACTTCGCCTCTTGCCCGCGCGATGACGTCATTCGATAAATTATCCTCGAGGCGCGGTGACGTCACGCATACACCAAACAAGCGGAATGACGTCATCGACTACTCGCCAACCACAGCGTGGTGACGTCATCACGGCAAGCCAACGCGGTGACGTCATCACGTCAATGTCCGCTCCCCACTGGCGCTGGCGCTGCGTCGCCTCCGCCTCGCCACCCTAGCGTGGTGACGTCACCACGTCAAGCCAGCGCGGTGACGTCACCACGTCAATGTCCGCTCCCCACTGTCGCTGCCGCTGCGTCGCCTCCTCGTCCTCGCCACCTCAGCGTGGTGACGTCACCACGTCATCGTCCGCTGCACTGTCACTGGCGCTGCCGCTGCGTCGCCTCCTTCCTCCTCGCCACCCCCAGCGTGATGCCGTCACCACGTAAAGCCAGCGTGGTGACGTCACCACGTCAATGTCCGCTCCACTGTCACTGGCGCTGCGTCGCCTCCTCCTCCTCGCCACCCCAGCGTGGTGACGTCACCTCGTCAAGCCAGCGTGGTGACGTCGCCACGTCAATGTCCGCTCCACTGTCACTGGCGCTGCGTCGCCTCCTCCTCCTCGCCACCCCAGCGTGGTGACGTCACCACGTCAAGCCAGCGTGGTGACGCCGCCACGTCAATGTCCGCTCCACTGTCACTGGCGCTGCGTCGCCTCCTCCTCGCCACCCCAGCGTGGTGACGTCACTATGTCAAGCCAGCGTGGTGACGTCGCCACGTCAATGTCCGCTCCACTGTCACTGGCGCTGCGTCGCCTCCTCCTCCTCGCCACCCCAGCGTGGTGACGTCACCACGTAAAGCCAGCGTGGGGACGTCACCACGTCAATGTCCGCTCCACTGTCACTGGCGCTGCCGCTGCGACGCCTCCTCCTCGCCACCCAGCGTGGTGACGTCACCACGTAAAGCCAGCGTGGTGACGTCACCACGTCAATGTCCGCTCCACTGTCACTGGCGCTACTGCTGCGTCGCCTCCTCGCTCGCAGAGAATCAGCGGCGGCCGCAGAGGAAGAGGTGGAGGAGGTTTAGAGGTGGTGGTGGTGTAGTGGTGGTGGTGGTGTAGTGGTGGTGGTGTAGTGGTGGTGGTAGTGTAGTGGTGGTGGTGTAGTGGTGGTGGTGGTGTAGAGGTGGTGGTGTAGTGGTGGTGGTGTAGTGGTGGTGGTGTAGTGGTGGTGGTGGTGGTGTAGTGGTGGTGGTGGTGTAGTGGTGGTGGTGTAGTGGTGGTGGTGGTGTAGTGGTGGTGGTGTAGTGGTGGTGGTGTAGTGGTGGTGTAGTGGTGGTGGTGTAGTGGTGGTGGTGGTGTAGTGGTGGTGGTGTAGTGGTGGTGTAGTGGTGGTGGTGTAGTGGTGGTGGTGTAGTGGTGGTGGTGTAGTGGTGGTGGTGTAGTGGTGGTGGTGGTGTAGTGGTGGTGGTGGTGTAGTGGTGGTGGTGGTGTAGTGGTGGTGGTGTAGAGGTGGAGGAGGTGTAGTGGTGGTGGTGGTGTAGTGGTGGTGGTGGTGTAGTGGTGGTGGTGGTGTAGAGGTGGTGGTGTAGTGGTGGTGGTGTAGTGGTGGTGGTGTAGTGGTGGTGGTGTAGTGGTGGTGGTGTAGTGGTGGTGGTGGTGTAGTGGTGGTGGTGTAGTGGTGGTGGTGTAGTGGTGGTGGTGTAGTGGTGGTGGTGTAGTGGTGGTGGTGTAGTGGTGGTGGTGGTGTAGTGGTGGTGGTGGTGTAGAGGTGGTGGTGGTGTAGTGGTGGTGGTGTAGTGGTGGTGGTGTAGTGGTGGTGGTGTAGTGGTGGTGGTGTAGTGGTGGTGGTGTAGAGGTGGTGGTGGTGGTGTAGTGGTGGTGTAGTGGTGGTGGTGTAGTGGTGGTGGTGTAGTGGTGGTGGTGTAGTGGTGGTGGTGTGGTGGTGGTGTAGTGGTGGTGGTGTAGTGGTGGTGGTGGTGTAGTGGTGGTGTAGAGGTGGTGGTGTAGTGGTGGTGGTGTAGTGGTGGTGGTGGTGTAGTGGTGGTGGTGGTGTAGAGGTGGTGGTGTAGTGGTGGTGGTGTGGTGGTGGTGGTCTAGTGGTGGAGGTGTAGTGGTGGTGGTGTAGTGGTGGTGGTGTAGTGGTGGTGTAGTGGTGGTGGTGTAGAGGAGGTGGTGGTGTAGTGGTGGTGGTGTAGTGGTGGTGGTGTAGTGGTGGTGGTGTAGTGGTGGTGGTGGTCTTCCGCTAGTTTTGTGTTGTTGTGGTGTTGTTGTGGTGTTGTTGTTGTGGTGTTGTTGGTGGTGTTGTGTTGTTGTGAGGTGTTGTTGTGGTGTTGTTGTGTTATTGTTGTGTTGTTGGTGTTGTGTTGTTGTTTTTGTGTTGTTATGTTGTTGATGTGTTGTTGATGTTGTTTTTTTGTGTTGTTGGTGATGTTGTGTTGTTGATGTGTTGTTGTGTTGATGTGTTGTGTTGTTGATGATGTTTTGATGGTGTTGTTGATGTGTTGTGTTGTTGAGGTGTTGTTGTTGTGTTGTTGTTGATGTGTTATGTTGTGATGTTGTTGTGTTGATGTGTTGTTGTTGTGTTGTTGTTGATGTGTTGTTGATGTTGTTGATGTTGTTGTGTTGTTGTTGATGTGTTATGTTGTGATGTTGTTGTGTTGATGTGTTGTTGTTGTGTTGTTGTTGATGTGTTGTTGATGTGTTGTTGATGTTGTTGATGTTGTTGTGTTGTTGTTGATGTGTTGTTGATGTTGTTGATGATGTTGTGTTGTTGGTGATGATGTTGTTATTGATGTGTTGTTGATGTGTTGATGTGTTGTTGTGTTGTTGTTCTTGATGTTGTTGATGTTGTTGTTATTGATGTGATGATGATGTTGTTGATGGTGGTGATGTTGTTGTTGTTATTGATGTGTTGTTTTTGTGTTGTTGATGTGTTGTTGATGTGTTGTGTGTTGTTGTTGTGTTGATGTGTTGTTGTGTTGTTGTTCTTGATGTTGTTGATGTTGTTGTTATTGATGTGATGATGATGTTATTGATGTGTTGATGATGATGTTGATGTTGTGTTGTTGATGTTGTTGATGTGTTGATGGTGATGATGTTGTTGATGTTGTTGTTATTGATGTTGTTATTGATGTGATGATGATGTTGTTGATGGTGATGATGTTGTTATTGATGTGATGATGATGTTGTTGATGGTGATGATGTTGTTGTTATTGATGTGTTGTTGTTGATGTGTTATTGATGTGTTGATGTTGTTGTTGAGGCTGCCCATGAGTGTGACTCTAGTAGCGCTGCGCCTTGAGCACTTCCATCGCTGCCACTGTAAGTACAGTGTGTACAGCAGACACAGTGTATACAGTGCGCAGTGGGCACAGTGTGTACAGTAGACACGATGTGTAGTGTGTACAGTAGACAGTGTGTACAGTGGACACAGTGTGTACAGTAGGTACAGTGTAAAATAGTGCATACAGTATACACCGTGAACACTACATTGTGCACAATGTGTACACACTGTACTGTACACACTGTACACACTGTCTACCCCCCCTCCCCCCGTGTCTCTCCCCCCCCGTGTCTCTCTCCCCCCCGTGTCTCTCTCCCCCGTGTCTCTCTCCCCGTGTCTCTCTCCCCCCGTGTCTCTCTCCCCGTGTCTCTCTCCCCGTGTCTCTCCCCCCCCGTGTCTCTCCCCCCTCGTGTCTCTCTCCCCCGTGTCTCTCTCCCCGTGTCTCTCCCCGCGTCGCGCAAGCGTCTGCGTAGTGACGTCGTCACGCAAGAGCGTGCGTGGTGACGTCGTCGCGCAACAGCGTGCGTGGTGACGTCGTCGCGCAAGAGGCCTTGGCGTGGTGACGTCTCGCGCAAGCGTCTGCGTGGTGACGTCGTTGCGCAAGAGCCTGCGTGGTGACGTCTCGTGCAAGAGGCCTTGGCGTGGTGACGTCGACGCGCAAGTGCATGCGTGGTGACGTCGGGCATGAGCGTGCGTGGTGACGTCTCGCGCAAGAGCGTGCGTGGTGATGTCATCGCACAAGAGCCTGCGTGGTGACGTCCGCGCAAGAGCGTGCGTGGTGACGTCGACGCGCAAGAGCGTGCGAGGTGACGTCGTCGCGCAAGAGCCTGCGTGGTGACGTCGCGCAAGAGCCTGCGTGGTGACGTCGTCGCGCAAGAGCGTGCGTGGTGACGTCGCGCAAATGTCTGCGTGGTGACGTCTTTGCGCGCATGAGCGTGCGTGGTGACGTCGTCTTGCAAGAAGCCTTGGCGTGGTGACGTCGTCGCGCAAGAGCGTGCGTGGTGACGTCGTCGCGCAAGAGTCTGCGTGGTGACGTCACCGCGCAAGATGCGTGATGATGTAATAAATAAATCGATAATAATTCAACTAAAGACGGTCGCCTGCTGTCGTTGCGATAGAAATATCGTGATCTACAGTATTGTTCATAGTTCATAGTTACATTTAATTTGGTACAGCCCTGTGAGCCATCCGGCTCTTGAATCGGGTGCAACCACAACTAAACAAAACTAAAACACGAACAATAAAAATACATCTTAAAGTGACTCCTCTGTGTGTGACTGTGCACACAGAAAATCCAGGGGGAAAATAAACATCAAAATATTCCTGAAATAGCACCGTTACACCACCAACTCTGTGTGTAAATATCCCACTGGGATGCAAGTCAAGATAACAACAATAACCACAAGACAACTTAGATTAAGGCCATCAGTCTAACTCCGTACTACAACAACAACCACAAGACAACTTAGATTAAGGCCATCAGTCTAACTCCGTACTACAACAACCACAACAAGACAACTTTATCTTCTTTGGTTCTTTCGGTAAAGTCACGTAGAATGAGAATAAAATAATAAATTGATAAAATAAAATAACACAATAATATTCTCACACAATAATAGTGAGAATATTATTGTGTTATTTTATTTTATCAATTTATTATTTTATTCTCATTCTACGTGACTTTACCGAAAGAACCAAAGAAGATGAATCATTGCAGTCACGAAAGCTTTAAATCGAAATTTAAGACAACTTTAGATTAAGGCCATCAGTCTAACTCCGTACTACAACAACCACAAGACAACTTTAGATTAAGGCCATCAGTCTAACTCCGTACTACAACAACCACCACAAGACAACTTTAGATTAAGGCCATCAGTCTAACTCCGTACTACAACAACCACCACAAGACAACTTTAGATTAAGACCATCAGTCTAACTCCGTACTACAACAACCACAAGACAACTTTAGATTAAGGCCATCAGTCTAACTCCGTTACTACAACAACAACCACAAGACAACTTTAGATTAAGGCCATCAGTCTAACTCCGTACTACAACAACCACCACAAGACAACTTTAGATTAAGGCCATCAGTCTAACTCCATACAACAACAACAAGACAACTTTAGATTAAGGCCATCAGTCTAACTCCGTACTACAACAACAACCACAAGACAACTTTAGATTAAGGCCATCAGTCTAACTCCGTACTACAACAACAACCACAAGACAACTTAGATTAAGGCCATCAGTCTAAACTCCATACTACAACAACAACCACAACAAGACAACTTTAGATTAAGGCCATCAGTCTTAACTCCGTTACTACAACAACAACAACCACCACAAGACAACTTTAGATTAAGGCCATCAGTCTAACTCCGTACTACAACAACAACCACAAGACAACTTAGATTAAGGCCATCAGTCTAACTCCGTACAACAACAACAACCACAAGACAACTTAGATTAAGGCCATCAGTCTAACTCCGTACTACAACAACAACCACAAGACAACTTTAGATTAAGGCCATCAGTCTAACTCCTTACTACAACAACAACCACAAGACAACTTTAGATTAAGGCCATCAGTCTAACTCCGTACTACAACAACAACCACAACAAGACAACTTTAGATTAAGGCCATCAGTCTAACTCCGTACTACAACAACAACCACAAGACAACTTTAGATTAAGGCCATCAGTCTAACTCCGTACCACAACAACAACCACAAGACAACTTTAGATTAAGGCCATCAGTCTAACTCCGTACTACAACAACAAACCGTGGCCAAACCAAAACAACTTTTAGAAATCACCAAAAACTAAAGCCGTAATTGCAACTTAACTAGTTCATCACAGGGACTGTGACCGAATTTTCACAATAAACTACATAAACAACACCAAATCCTACAGCCATAGCGTGATGACGTAATAAATAAATAAAGCAATCGATAATAATTCACCTGAAGGCGATCTATAGTATTGATTATTTTGTCTCCAGCTACGAGTGTCGATTTGGTTCGGTCACGAAAGATTCAAAATCAAGACTGGTGACGTCACCACTTCGCCTCTTGCCCGCGCGATGACGTCACGCGATACATTATCCTCGAGGCGCGGTGACGTCATGCATACACCAAACAAGCGGACGACTACTCCCCAACCACTGCGTGGTGACGTCATCACGACAAGCCAGCGCGGTGACGTCATCACGTCAATGTCCGCTCCCCACTGTTGCCGCTGCGTCGCCTCCTCGTCCTCGCCACCTCAGCGTGGTGACGTCACCACGTCATCGTCCGCTGCACTGTCACTTGCGCTGCCGCTGCGTCGCCTCCTTCCTCCTCGCCACCCCACAGCGTGATGACGTCACAACGTAAAGCCAGCGTGATGACGTCGCCACGTCAATGTCCGCTCCACTGTCACTGGCGCTGCGTCGCCTCCTCCTCGCCACCCAGCGTGGTAACGTCACCACGTAAAGCCAGCGTGGTGACGTCACCACGTCAAAGCCAGCGTGGTGACGTCACCACGTCAATGTCCGCTCCAGTCACAGGCGCTGCAGCTGCGTCGCCTCCTTCCTCCTCGCCACCCCAGCGTGGTGACGTCACCACGTAAAGCCAGCGTGGTGACGTCACCACGTCAATGTCCGCTCCACTGTTACTGGCGCTGCAGCTGCGTCGCCTCCTCGCTCGCAGAGAATCAGCGGCGGCCGCAGAGGAAGAGGTGGAGGAGGTGTAGAGGAGGTGGTGGTGTAGAGGTGGTGGTGGTGTAGTGGTGGTGGTGTAGTGGTGGTGGTGTAGTGGTGGTGGTGTAGTGGTGGTGGTGTAGTGGTGGTGGTAGTGTAGTGGTGGTGGTGTAGTGGTGGTGGTGTAGTGGTGGTGGTGTAGTGGTGGTGGTGGTGTAGTGGTGGTGGTGTAGTGGTGGTGGTGGTGTAGTGGTGGTGGTGGTGTAGTGGTGGTGGTGTAGTGGTGGTGGTGTAGTGGTGGTGGTGGTGTAGTGGTGGTGGTGGTGTAGTGGTGGTGGTGTAGAGGTGGTGGTGTAGAGGTGGTGGTGGTCTTCCGCTAGTTTTGTGTTGTTGTGGTGTTGTTGTGGTGTTGTGTTGTTGTGAGGTGTTGTTGTTGTTGTGGTGTTGTTGTGTTATTGTTGTGTTGTTGTCGTGTTGTTGGTGTTGTGTTGTTGTTTTGTGTTGTTATGTTGTTGATGTGTTGTTGATGTTGTTTTTTTGTGTTGTTGGTGGTGTTGTGTTGTTGATGTGTTGTTGTGTTGATGTGTTGTGTTGTTGATGTTTTGATGGTGTTGTTGATGTGTTGTGGTTGAGGTGTTGTTGTGTTGTGTTGATGTGGTGTTGTGATGGTGATGTGTTGTGTGTTGTTGATGTTGTTGTGTTGTTGTTGATGTTGTTGTGTTGTTGATGTGTTGTTGATGTGTTGTTGTTGATGTGTTGTTGATGTTGTTGATGATGTTGTGTTGTTGATGTGTTTATGGTGATGATGTTGTTGTTGATGTGTTATTGATGTGTTGATGTTGTGTTGTTGTTGTTGTGTTGTTGAGGCTGCCCATGAGTGTGACTCTAGTAGCGCTGCGCCTTGAGCTCAGCCCGGACTCAAACTTCCCCTCCCACTTCCATCGCTGCCACTGTAAGTACAGTGTGCACAGTAGGTACAGTGTGTACAGTAGACAGTGTATACAGTGGGCACAGCGTGTACAGTAGATACAGTGTAAAAATGGTGTATACAGTATACACCGTGAACACTACATTGTGCACAATGTGTACACACAGTACTGTACACACTGTACACACTGTCTCCCCCCCCCCCCCCGTGTCTCTCTCCCCGTGTCTCTCTCCCCGTGTCTCCCCCCCCCGTGTCTCTCCCCCGTGTCTCTCCCCCGTGTCTCTCCCCCCGTGTCTCTCTCCCCGTGTCTCTCTCTCCCCGTGTCTCTCTCCCGTGTCTCTCTCCCCCCGTGTCTCTCCCCCCGTGTCTCTCTCTCCCCGCGTCTCTCTCTCCCCGCGTCTCTCTCTCCCCGCGTCTCTCTCTCCCCGCGTCTCTCTCTCCCCGCGTCTCTCTCTCCCCGCGTCTCTCTCTCCCCGTGTCTCTCTCCCCCCGTGTCTCTCTCCCCCCGTGTCTCTCCCCCCGTGTCTCTCTCCCCCCGTGTCTCTCTCCCCCCGTGTCTCTCTCCCCCCGTGTCTCTCTCCCCGTGTCTCTCTCTCCCCCGTGTCTCTCTCCCCCCGTGTCGCTCTCCCCCCGTGTCTCTCCCCCCGTGTCTCTCTCTCCCCGCGTCTCTCTCTCCCCGCGTCTCTCTCTCCCCGCGTCTCTCTCTCCCCGCGTCTCTCTCTCCCCGTGTCTCTCTCCCCCCGTGTCTCTCTCCCCCCGTGTCTCTCCCCCCGTGTCTCTCTCCCCCCGTGTCTCTCTCCCCCCGTGTCTCTCTCCCCGTGTCTCTCTCTCCCCGTGTCTCTCTCCCCCCGTGTCTCTCTCCCCCCGTGTCTCTCTCCCCCCGTGTCTCTCTCCCCCCGTGTCTCTCTCCCCCCGTGTCTCTCTCCCCCCGTGTCTCTCTCCCCCCGTGTCTCTCTCCCCCCGTGTCTCTCTCCCCCCGTGTCTCTCTCCCCCCGTGTCTCTCTCCCCCCGTGTCTCTCTCCCCCCGTGTCTCTCTACCCCCGTGTCTCTCTCCCCCCGTGTCTCTCTCCCCCCGTGTCTCTCTCCCCCCGTGTCTCTCTCCCCCCGTGTCTCTCTCCCCCCGTGTCTCTCTCCCCCCGTGTCTCTCTCCCCCCGTGTCTCTCTCCCCCCGTGTCTCTCTCCCCCCGTGTCTCTCTCCCCCCGTGTCTCTCTCCCCCCGTGTCTCTCTCCCCCCGTGTCTCTCTCCCCCCGTGTCTCTCTCCCCCCGTGTCTCTCTCCCCCCGTGTCTCTCTCCCCCCGTGTCTCTCTCCCCCCGTGTCTCTCTCCCCCCGTGTCTCTCTCCCCCCGTGTCTCTCTCCCCCCGTGTCTCTCTCCCCCCGTGTCTCTCTCCCCCCGTGTCTCTCTCCCCCCGTGTCTCTCTCCCCCCGTGTCTCTCTCCCCCCGTGTCTCTCTCCCCCCGTGTCTCTCTCCCCCCGTGTCTCTCTCCCCCCGTGTCTCTCTCCCCCCGTGTCTCTCTCCCCCCGTGTCTCTCTCCCCCCGTGTCTCTCTCCCCCCGTGTCTCTCTCCCCCCGTGTCTCTCTCCCCCCGTGTCTCTCTCCCCCCGTGTCTCTCTCCCCCCGTGTCTCTCTCCCCCCGCGTCGCGCAAGCGTCTGCGTGGTGACGTCGTCACGCAAGAGCGTGCGTGGTGACGTCGTCGCCCAGGAGCGTGCGTGGTGACGTCGTCGCGCAACAGCGTGCGTGGTGACGTCGTCGCGCAAGAGGCCTTGGCGTGGTGACGTCTCGCGCAAGCGTCTGCGTGGTGACGTCGTTGCGCAAGGGCCTGCGTGGTGACGTCTCGTGCAAGAGGCCTTGGCGTGGTGACGTCGACGCGCAAGTGCATGCGTGGTGACGTCGTCGCGCAAGAGCGTGCGTGGTGACGTCATCGAACAAGAGCCTGCGTGGTGACGTCCGCGCAAGAGCGTGCGTGGTGACGTCGACGCGCAAGAGCGTGCGAGGTGACGTCGTCGCGCAAGAGCCTGCGTGGTGACGTCGCGCAAGAGCGTGCGTGGTGACGTCATCGCGCAAATGTCTGCGTGGTGACGTCTTTGCGCGCATGAGCGTGCGTGGTGACGTCGTCTTGCAAGAACCCTTGGCGTGGTGACGTCGTCTTGCAAGAGCGTGCGTGGTGACGTCGTCGCGCAAGCGTCTGCGTGGTGACGTCACCGCGCAAGATGCGTGATGACGTAATAAATAAATCGATAATCTACTAAAGACGGTCGCCTGTTGTCGTTGCGATAGAAACATCGTGATCTACAGTATTGTTCATAGTTCATAGTTACATTTAATTTGGTATAGCCCTGTGAGCCATCCGGCTCTTGAATCGGGTGCAACCACAACAAAGTAAACTAAACTAAAACACGAACAATAAAAATACATCTTAAAGTGACTCCTCTGTGTGTGACTGTGCACACAGAAAATCCAGGGGGAAAATAAACATCAAAATATTCCTGAAATAGCACCGTTACACCACCAACTCTGTGTAAATATCCCACTGGGATGCAAGTCAAAATAACAACAATAACCACAAGGCAACTTTAGATTAAGGCCATCAGTCTAACTCCGTACTACAACAACCACAAGACAACTTTAGATTAAGGCCATCAGTCTAACTCCGTACTACAACAACAACCACAAACCAACTTTAGATTAAGGCCATCAGTCTAACTCCGTACTACAACAACAACCACAAGACAACTTTAGATTAAGGCCATCAGTCTAACTCCGTTACTACAACAACCACAAGACAACTTTAGATTAAGGCCATCAGTCTAACTCCGTACTACAACAACAACAACCACAAGACAACTTTAGATTAAGGCCATCAGTCTAACTCCTTACTACAACAACAACAACCACAAGACAACTTAGATTAAGGCCATCAGTCTGAACTCCGTACTACAACAATAACAACCACAAGACAACTTTAGATTAAGGCCATCAGTCTAACTCCGTACTACAACAACAACCACAAGACAACTTTAGATTAAGGCCATCAGTCTAACTCCGTTACTACAACAACAACCACAAGACAACTTTAGATTAAGGCCATCAGTCTAACTCCTTACTACAACAACAACCACAAGACAACTTTAGATTAAGGCCATCAGTCTAACTCCGTACTACAACAACAACAACCACAAGACAACTTAGATTAAGGCCATCAGTCTAACTCCGTACTACAACAACAACCACAAGACAACTTAGATTAAGGCCATCAGTCTAACTCCGTACTACTACAACAACCACAACTTATATTAAGGCCATCAGTCTAACTCCGTACTACAACAACAACCACAAGACAACTTAGATTAAGGCCATCAGTCTAACTCCGTACTACAACAACAACCACAAGACAACTTTAGATTAAGGCCATCAGTCTAACTCCGTACTACTACAACAACAACAACCACAAGACAACTTTAGATTAAGGCCATCAGTCTAACTCCGTACTACAACAACACAAACCAAAACAACTTTTAGAAATCACCAAAAACTAAAGCCGTAATTGCAACTTAACTAGTTCATCACAGGGACTGTGACCGAATTTTCACAATAAACTACATAAACAACACCAAATCCTACAGCCATAGCGTGATGATGTAATAAATAAATAAAGCAATCGATAATAATTCACCTGAAGGCGATCTATAGTATTGATTATTTTGTCTCCAGCTACGAGTGTCGATTGATGCGGTCACGAAAGATTCAAAATCAACACTGGTGACGTCACCACTTCGCCTCTTGCCCGCGCGATGACGTCATTCGATAAATTATCCTCGAGGCGCGGTGACGTCACGCATACACCAAACAAGCGGAATGACGTCATCGACTACTCGCCAACCACAGCGTGGTGACGTCATCACGGCAAGCCAACGCGGTGACGTCATCACGTCAATGTCCGCTCCCCACTGGCGCTGGCGCTGCGTCGCCTCCGCCTCGCCACCCTAGCGTGGTGACGTCACCACGTCAAGCCAGCGCGGTGACGTCACCACGTCAATGTCCGCTCCCCACTGTCGCTGCCGCTGCGTCGCCTCCTCGTCCTCGCCACCTCAGCGTGGTGACGTCACCACGTCATCGTCCGCTGCACTGTCACTGGCGCTGCCGCTGCGTCGCCTCCTTCCTCCTCGCCACCCCCAGCGTGATGCCGTCACCACGTAAAGCCAGCGTGGTGACGTCACCACGTCAATGTCCGCTCCACTGTCACTGGCGCTGCGTCGCCTCCTCCTCCTCGCCACCCCAGCGTGGTGACGTCACCTCGTCAAGCCAGCGTGGTGACGTCGCCACGTCAATGTCCGCTCCACTGTCACTGGCGCTGCGTCGCCTCCTCCTCCTCGCCACCCCAGCGTGGTGACGTCACCACGTCAAGCCAGCGTGGTGACGCCGCCACGTCAATGTCCGCTCCACTGTCACTGGCGCTGCGTCGCCTCCTCCTCGCCACCCCAGCGTGGTGACGTCACTATGTCAAGCCAGCGTGGTGACGTCGCCACGTCAATGTCCGCTCCACTGTCACTGGCGCTGCGTCGCCTCCTCCTCCTCGCCACCCCAGCGTGGTGACGTCACCACGTAAAGCCAGCGTGGGGACGTCACCACGTCAATGTCCGCTCCACTGTCACTGGCGCTGCCGCTGCGACGCCTCCTCCTCGCCACCCAGCGTGGTGACGTCACCACGTAAAGCCAGCGTGGTGACGTCACCACGTCAATGTCCGCTCCACTGTCACTGGCGCTACTGCTGCGTCGCCTCCTCGCTCGCAGAGAATCAGCGGCGGCCGCAGAGGAAGAGGTGGAGGAGGTTTAGAGGAGGTGTAGAGGAGGTGGTGGTGTAGAGGAGGTGGTGTAGAGGTGGTGGTGGTGTAGTGGTGGTGGTGTGGTGGTGGTGTAGTGGTGGTGGTGTAGAGGTGGTGGTGGTGTAGTGGTGGTGGTGGTGTAGAGGTGGTGGTGGTGGTGGTGTGGTGGTGGTGTAGTGGTGGTGGTGTAGTGGTGGTGGTGGTGTAGTGGTGGTGGTGGTGTAGTGGTGGTGTAGTGGTGGTGTAGTGGTGGTGGTGTAGTGGTGGTGGTGTAGAGGTGGTGGTGGTGTAGAGGTGGTGGTGGTGTAGTGGTGGTGGTGTAGAGGAGGTGGTGGTGTAGAGGTGGTGGTGTAGTGGTGGTGGTGGTGTAGTGGTGGTGGTGGTGTAGAGGAGGTGGTGGTGTAGTGGTGGTGGTGTAGTGGTGGTGTAGTGGTGGTGGTGGTGGTGTAGTGGTGGTGGTGTAGAGGTGGTGTAGTGGTGGTGGTGTAGTGGTGGTGGTGGTGGTGTAGTGGTGGTGGTGTAGTGGTGGTGGTGGTGTAGTGGTGGTGGTGTAGTGGTGGTGGTGTAGTGGTGGTGGTGGTGTAGTGGTGGTGGTGTAGTGGTGGTGGTGGTGTAGAGGTGGTGGTGTAGTGGTGGTGGTGTAGTGGTGGTGGTGGTGTAGTGGTGGTGGTGGTGTAGAGGTGGTGGTGTAGTGGTGGTGGTGTAGTGGTGGTGGTGTAGTGGTGGTGGTGTAGTGGTGGTGGTGTAGAGGTGGTGGTGGTGTAGAGGTGGTGGTGTAGTGGTGGTGGTGTAGTGGTGGTGGTGGTGTAGTGGTGGTGGTGGTGTAGTGGTCGTGGTGGTGTAGTGGTGGTGGTGTAGTGGTGGTGGTGTAGTGGTGGTGGTGTAGTGGTGGTGGTGGTGTAGAGGTGGTGGTGTAGTGGTGGTGGTGGTGTAGAGGTGGTGGTGTAGTGGTGGTGGTGTAGTGGTGGTGGTGTAGAGGTGGTGTAGAGGTGGTGGTAGTGTAGTGGTGGTGGTGGTGTAGTGGTGGTGGTGTAGTGGTGGTGTAGAGGTGGTGGTGGTGTAGTGGTGGTGGTGGTGTAGTGGTGGTGGTGTAGTGGTGGTGGTGTAGAGGTGGTGGTGGTGTAGAGGTGGTGGTGTAGTGGTGGTGGTGGTGTAGTGGTGGTGGTGGTGGTGTAGTGGTGGTGGTGGTGTAGTGGTGGTGGTGTGGTGGTGGTGTAGTGGTGGTGGTGGTGTAGTGGTGGTGTAGAGGTGGTGGTGTAGTGGTGGTGGTGTAGTGGTGGTGGTGTAGTGGTGGTGGTGGTGTAGAGGTGGTGGTGGTGTAGTGGTGGTGGTGTAGTGGTGGTGGTGGTGTAGTGGTGGTGGTGTAGTGGTGGTGGTGGTGTAGTGGTGGTGGTGTAGTGGTGGTGGTGTAGTGGTGGTGGTGTAGAGGTGGTGGTGTAGTGGTGGTGGTGTAGAGGTGGTGGTGTAGTGGTGGTGGTGTAGTGGTGGTGGTGTAGTGGTGGTGGTGGTCTTCCGCTAGTTTTGTGTTGTTGTGGTGTTGTTGTGGTGTTGTTGTTGTGGTGTTGTTGGTGGTGTTGTGTTGTTGTGAGGTGTTGTTGTGGTGTTGTTGTGTTATTGTTGTGTTGTTGGTGTTGTGTTGTTGTTTTTGTGTTGTTATGTTGTTGATGTGTTGTTGATGTTGTTTTTTTGTGTTGTTGGTGATGTTGTGTTGTTGATGTGTTGTTGTGTTGATGTGTTGTGTTGTTGATGATGTTTTGATGGTGTTGTTGATGTGTTGTGTTGTTGAGGTGTTGTTGTTGTGTTGTTGTTGATGTGTTATGTTGTGATGTTGTTGTGTTGATGTGTTGTTGTTGTGTTGTTGTTGATGTGTTGTTGATGTTGTTGATGTTGTTGTGTTGTTGTTGATGTGTTATGTTGTGATGTTGTTGTGTTGATGTGTTGTTGTTGTGTTGTTGTTGATGTGTTGTTGATGTGTTGTTGATGTTGTTGATGTTGTTGTGTTGTTGTTGATGTGTTGTTGATGTTGTTGATGATGTTGTGTTGTTGGTGATGATGTTGTTATTGATGTGTTGTTGATGTGTTGATGTGTTGTTGTGTTGTTGTTCTTGATGTTGTTGATGTTGTTGTTATTGATGTGATGATGATGTTGTTGATGGTGGTGATGTTGTTGTTATTGATGTGTTGTTTTTGTGTTGTTGATGTGTTGTTGATGTGTTGTGTGTTGTTGTTGTGTTGATGTGTTGTTGTGTTGTTGTTCTTGATGTTGTTGATGTTGTTGTTATTGATGTGATGATGATGTTATTGATGTGTTGATGATGATGTTGATGTTGTGTTGTTGATGTTGTTGATGTGTTGATGGTGATGATGTTGTTGATGTTGTTATTGATGTTGTTATTGATGTGATGATGATGTTGTTGATGGTGATGATGTTGTTATTGATGTGATGATGATGTTGTTGATGGTGATGATGTTGTTGTTATTGATGTGTTGTTGTTGATGTGTTATTGATGTGTTGATGTTGTTGTTGAGGCTGCCCATGAGTGTGACTCTAGTAGCGCTGCGCCTTGAGCACTTCCATCGCTGCCACTGTAAGTACAGTGTGTACAGCAGACACAGTGTATACAGTGCGCAGTGGGCACAGTGTGTACAGTAGACACGATGTGTAGTGTGTACAGTAGACAGTGTGTACAGTGGACACAGTGTGTACAGTAGGTACAGTGTAAAATAGTGCATACAGTATACACCGTGAACACTACATTGTGCACAATGTGTACACACTGTACTGTACACACTGTACACACTGTCTACCCCCCCTCCCCCCGTGTCTCTCCCCCCCCGTGTCTCTCTCCCCCCCGTGTCTCTCTCCCCCGTGTCTCTCTCCCCGTGTCTCTCTCCCCCCGTGTCTCTCTCCCCGTGTCTCTCTCCCCGTGTCTCTCCCCCCCCGTGTCTCTCCCCCCTCGTGTCTCTCTCCCCCGTGTCTCTCTCCCCGTGTCTCTCCCCGCGTCGCGCAAGCGTCTGCGTAGTGACGTCGTCACGCAAGAGCGTGCGTGGTGACGTCGTCGCGCAACAGCGTGCGTGGTGACGTCGTCGCGCAAGAGGCCTTGGCGTGGTGACGTCTCGCGCAAGCGTCTGCGTGGTGACGTCGTTGCGCAAGAGCCTGCGTGGTGACGTCTCGTGCAAGAGGCCTTGGCGTGGTGACGTCGACGCGCAAGTGCATGCGTGGTGACGTCGGGCATGAGCGTGCGTGGTGACGTCTCGCGCAAGAGCGTGCGTGGTGATGTCATCGCACAAGAGCCTGCGTGGTGACGTCCGCGCAAGAGCGTGCGTGGTGACGTCGACGCGCAAGAGCGTGCGAGGTGACGTCGTCGCGCAAGAGCCTGCGTGGTGACGTCGCGCAAGAGCCTGCGTGGTGACGTCGTCGCGCAAGAGCGTGCGTGGTGACGTCGCGCAAATGTCTGCGTGGTGACGTCTTTGCGCGCATGAGCGTGCGTGGTGACGTCTTGCAAGAAGCCTTGGCGTGGTGACGTCGTCGCGCAAGAGCGTGCGTGGTGACGTCGTCGCGCAAGAGTCTGCGTGGTGACGTCACCGCGCAAGATGCGTGATGATGTAATAAATAAATCGATAATAATTCAACTAAAGACGGTCGCCTGCTGTCGTTGCGATAGAAATATCGTGATCTACAGTATTGTTCATAGTTCATAGTTACATTTAATTTGGTACAGCCCTGTGAGCCATCCGGCTCTTGAATCGGGTGCAACCACAACTAAACAAAACTAAAACACGAACAATAAAAATACATCTTAAAGTGACTCCTCTGTGTGTGACTGTGCACACAGAAAATCCAGGGGGAAAATAAACATCAAAATATTCCTGAAATAGCACCGTTACACCACCAACTCTGTGTGTAAATATCCCACTGGGATGCAAGTCAAGATAACAACAATAACCACAAGACAACTTAGATTAAGGCCATCAGTCTAACTCCGTACTACAACAACAACCACAAGACAACTTAGATTAAGGCCATCAGTCTAACTCCGTACTACAACAACCACAACAAGACAACTTTATCTTCTTTGGTTCTTTCGGTAAAGTCACGTAGAATGAGAATAAAATAATAAATTGATAAAATAAAATAACACAATAATATTCTCACACAATAATAGTGAGAATATTATTGTGTTATTTTATTTTATCAATTTATTATTTTATTCTCATTCTACGTGACTTTACCGAAAGAACCAAAGAAGATGAATCATTGCAGTCACGAAAGCTTTAAATCGAAATTTAAGACAACTTTAGATTAAGGCCATCAGTCTAACTCCGTACTACAACAACCACAAGACAACTTTAGATTAAGGCCATCAGTCTAACTCCGTACTACAACAACCACCACAAGACAACTTTAGATTAAGGCCATCAGTCTAACTCCGTACTACAACAACCACCACAAGACAACTTTAGATTAAGACCATCAGTCTAACTCCGTACTACAACAACCACAAGACAACTTTAGATTAAGGCCATCAGTCTAACTCCGTTACTACAACAACAACCACAAGACAACTTTAGATTAAGGCCATCAGTCTAACTCCGTACTACAACAACCACCACAAGACAACTTTAGATTAAGGCCATCAGTCTAACTCCGTACTACAACAACAACCACAAGACAACTTTAGATTAAGGCCATCAGTCTAACTCCATACAACAACAACAAGACAACTTTAGATTAAGGCCATCAGTCTAACTCCGTACTACAACAACAACCACAAGACAACTTTAGATTAAGGCCATCAGTCTAACTCCGTACTACAACAACAACCACAAGACAACTTAGATTAAGGCCATCAGTCTAAACTCCATACTACAACAACAACCACAACAAGACAACTTTAGATTAAGGCCATCAGTCTTAACTCCGTTACTACAACAACAACAACCACCACAAGACAACTTTAGATTAAGGCCATCAGTCTAACTCCGTACTACAACAACAACCACAAGACAACTTAGATTAAGGCCATCAGTCTAACTCCGTACAACAACAACAACCACAAGACAACTTAGATTAAGGCCATCAGTCTAACTCCGTACTACAACAACAACCACAAGACAACTTTAGATTAAGGCCATCAGTCTAACTCCTTACTACAACAACAACCACAAGACAACTTTAGATTAAGGCCATCAGTCTAACTCCGTACTACAACAACAACCACAACAAGACAACTTTAGATTAAGGCCATCAGTCTAACTCCGTACTACAACAACAACCACAAGACAACTTTAGATTAAGGCCATCAGTCTAACTCCGTACTACAACAACAACCACAAGACAACTTTAGATTAAGGCCATCAGTCTAACTCCGTACTACAACAACACAAACCAAAACAACTTTTAGAAATCACCAAAAACTAAAGCCGTAATTGCAACTTAACTAGTTCATCACAGGGACTGTGACCGAATTTTCACAATAAACTACATAAACAACACCAAATCCTACAGCCATAGCGTGATGACGTAATAAATAAATAAAGCAATCGATAATAATTCACCTGAAGGCGATCTATAGTATTGATTATTTTGTCTCCAGCCACGAGTGTCGATTTGGTTCGGTCACGAAAGATTCAAAATCAAGACTGGTGACGTCACCACTTCGCCTCTTGCCCGCGCGATGACGTCACGCGATACATTATCCTCGAGGCGCGGTGACGTCACGCATACACCAAACAAGCGGACGACTACTCCCCAACCACTGCGTGGTGACGTCATCACGACAAGCCAGCGCGGTGACGTCATCACGTCAATGTCCGCTCCCCACTGTTGCCGCTGCGTCGCCTCCTCGTCCTCGCCACCTCAGCGTGGTGACGTCACCACGTCATCGTCCGCTGCACTGTCACTTGCGCTGCCGCTGCGTCGCCTCCTTCCTCCTCGCCACCCCACAGCGTGATGACGTCACAACGTAAAGCCAGCGTGATGACGTCGCCACGTCAATGTCCGCTCCACTGTCACTGGCGCTGCGTCGCCTCCTCCTCGCCACCCAGCGTGGTAACGTCACCACGTAAAGCCAGCGTGGTGACGTCACCACGTCAAAGCCAGCGTGGTGACGTCACCACGTCAATGTCCGCTCCAGTCACAGGCGCTGCAGCTGCGTCGCCTCCTTCCTCCTCGCCACCCCAGCGTGGTGACGTCACCACGTAAAGCCAGCGTGGTGACGTCACCACGTCAATGTCCGCTCCACTGTTACTGGCGCTGCAGCTGCGTCGCCTCCTCGCTCGCAGAGAATCAGCGGCGGCCGCAGAGGAAGAGGTGGAGGAGGTGTAGAGGAGGTGGTGGTGTAGAGGTGGTGGTGGTGGTGTAGTGGTGGTGTAGTGGTGGTGGTGGTGTAGTGGTGGTGGTGTAGTGGTGGTGGTGTAGTGGTGGTGGTGTAGTGGTGGTGGTGTAGTGGTGGTGGTGTAGTGGTGGTGGTGTAGTGGTGGTGTAGTGGTGGTGGTGGTGTAGTGGTGGTGGTGTAGTGGTGGTGGTGTAGTGGTGGTGGTGTAGTGGTGGTGGTGTAGTGGTGGTGGTGTAGAGGAGGTGGTGTAGAGGTGGTGGTGGTGTAGTGGTGGTGGTGTAGTGGTGGTGGTGTAGTGGTGGTGGTGTAGTGGTGGTGGTGTAGTGGTGGTGGTGGTGTAGTGGTGGTGGTGTAGTGGTGGTGGTGTAGTGGTGGTGGTGGTGTAGTGGTGGTGGTGTAGAGGTGGTGGTGTAGAGGTGGTGGTGTAGTGGTGGTGGTGGTGTAGTGGTGGTGGTGTAGTGGTGGTGGTGGTGTAGTGGTGGTGGTGGTGTAGTGGTGGTGGTGTAGTGGTGGTGGTGTAGAGGTGGTGGTGTAGTGGTGGTGTAGTGGTGGTGGTGTAGAGGTGGTGGTGTAGTGGTGGTGGTGTAGTGGTGGTGGTGTAGTGGTGGTGGTGTAGTGGTGGTGGTGGTGTAGTGGTGGTGGTGGTGTAGTGGTGGTGGTGTAGAGGTGGTGGTGTAGTGGTGGTGGTGTAGTGGTGGTGGTGTAGAGGTGGTGGTGTAGTGGTGGTGGTGTAGTGGTGGTGGTGTAGTGGTGGTGGTGGTGTAGTGGTGGTGGTGTAGAGGTGGTGGTGGTGTAGTGGTGGTGGTGGTGTAGTGGTGGTGGTGTAGTGGTGGTGGTGTAGAGGTGGTGGTGGTGTAGTGGTGGTGGTGGTGTAGTGGTGGTGGTGTAGTGGTGGTGGTGTAGAGGTGGTGGTGGTCTTCCGCTAGTTTTGTGTTGTTGTGGTGTTGTTGTGGTGTTGTGTTGTTGTGAGGTGTTGTTGTTGTTGTGGTGTTGTTGTGTTATTGTTGTGTTGTTGTCGTGTTGTTGGTGTTGTGTTGTTGTTTTGTGTTGTTATGTTGTTGATGTGTTGTTGATGTTGTTTTTTTGTGTTGTTGGTGGTGTTGTGTTGTTGATGTGTTGTTGTGTTGATGTGTTGTGTTGTTGATGTTTTGATGGTGTTGTTGATGTGTTGTGGTTGAGGTGTTGTTGTGTTGTGTTGATGTGGTGTTGTGATGGTGATGTGTTGTGTGTTGTTGATGTTGTTGTGTTGTTGTTGATGTTGTTGTGTTGTTGATGTGTTGTTGATGTGTTGTTGTTGATGTGTTGTTGATGTTGTTGATGATGTTGTGTTGTTGATGTGTTTATGGTGATGATGTTGTTGTTGATGTGTTATTGATGTGTTGATGTTGTGTTGTTGTTGTTGTGTTGTTGAGGCTGCCCATGAGTGTGACTCTAGTAGCGCTGCGCCTTGAGCTCAGCCCGGACTCAAACTTCCCCTCCCACTTCCATCGCTGCCACTGTAAGTACAGTGTGCACAGTAGGTACAGTGTGTACAGTAGACAGTGTATACAGTGGGCACAGCGTGTACAGTAGATACAGTGTAAAAATGGTGTATACAGTATACACCGTGAACACTACATTGTGCACAATGTGTACACACAGTACTGTACACACTGTACACACTGTCTCCCCCCCCCCCCCCGTGTCTCTCTCCCCGTGTCTCTCTCCCCGTGTCTCCCCCCCCCGTGTCTCTCCCCCGTGTCTCTCCCCCGTGTCTCTCCCCCCGTGTCTCTCTCCCCGTGTCTCTCTCTCCCCGTGTCTCTCCCCCGTGTCTCTCTCCCCCCGTGTCGCTCTCCCCCCGTGTCTCTCCCCCCGTGTCTCTCTCTCCCCGCGTCTCTCTCTCCCCGCGTCTCTCTCTCCCCGTGTCTCTCTCTCCCCGTGTCTCTCTCTCCCCGTGTCTCTCTCCCCCCGTGTCTCTCTCCCCCCGTGTCTCTCCCCCCGTGTCTCTCTCCCCCCGTGTCTCTCTCCCCCCGTGTCTCTCTCCCCCCGTGTCTCTCTCCCCCCGTGTCTCTCTCCCCCCGTGTCTCTCTCCCCGTGTCTCTCTCTCCCCCGTGTCTCTCTCCCCCCGTGTCGCTCTCCCCCCGTGTCTCTCCCCCCGTGTCTCTCTCTCCCCGCGTCTCTCTCTCCCCGCGTCTCTCTCTCCCCGCGTCTCTCTCTCCCCGCGTCTCTCTCTCCCCGTGTCTCTCTCTCCCCGTGTCTCTCTCTCCCCGTGTCTCTCTCCCCCCGTGTCTCTCTCCCCCCGTGTCTCTCCCCCCGTGTCTCTCTCCCCCCGTGTCTCTCTCCCCCCGTGTCTCTCTCCCCGTGTCTCTCTCTCCCCGTGTCTCTCTCCCCCCGTGTCTCTCTCCCCCCGTGTCTCTCTCCCCCCGTGTCTCTCTCCCCGTGTCTCTCTCTCCCCGTGTCTCTCTCCCCCCGTGTCTCTCTCCCCCCGTGTCTCTCTCCCCCCGTGTCTCTCTCCCCCCGTGTCTCTCTCCCCCCGTGTCTCTCTCCCCCCGTGTCTCTCTCCCCCCGTGTCTCTCTCCCCCCGTGTCTCTCTCCCCCCGTGTCTCTCTCCCCCCGTGTCTCTCTCCCCCCGTGTCTCTCTCCCCCCGTGTCTCTCTCCCCCCGTGTCTCTCTCCCCCCGTGTCTCTCTCCCCCCGTGTCTCTCTCCCCCCGTGTCTCTCTACCCCCGTGTCTCTCTCCCCCCGTGTCTCTCTCCCCCCGTGTCTCTCTCCCCCCGTGTCTCTCTCCCCCCGTGTCTCTCTCCCCCCGTGTCTCTCTCCCCCCGTGTCTCTCTCCCCCCGTGTCTCTCTCCCCCCGTGTCTCTCTCCCCCCGTGTCTCTCTCCCCCCGTGTCTCTCTCCCCCCGTGTCTCTCTCCCCCCGTGTCTCTCTCCCCCCGTGTCTCTCTCCCCCCGTGTCTCTCTCCCCCCGTGTCTCTCTCCCCCCGTGTCTCTCTCCCCCCGTGTCTCTCTCCCCCCGTGTCTCTCTCCCCCCGTGTCTCTCTCCCCCCGTGTCTCTCTCCCCCCGTGTCTCTCTCCCCCCGTGTCTCTCTCCCCCCGTGTCTCTCTCCCCCCGTGTCTCTCTCCCCCCGTGTCTCTCTCCCCCCGTGTCTCTCTCCCCCCGTGTCTCTCTCCCCCCGTGTCTCTCTCCCCCCGTGTCTCTCTCCCCCCGTGTCTCTCTCCCCCCGTGTCTCTCTCCCCCCGTGTCTCTCTCCCCCCGTGTCTCTCTCCCCCCGTGTCTCTCTCCCCCCGTGTCTCTCTCCCCCCGTGTCTCTCTCCCCCCGTGTCTCTCTCCCCCCGTGTCTCTCTCCCCCCGTGTCTCTCTCCCCCCGTGTCTCTCTCCCCCCGTGTCTCTCTCCCCCCGTGTCTCTCTCCCCCCGTGTCTCTCTCCCCCCGTGTCTCTCTCCCCCCGTGTCTCTCTCCCCCCGCGTCGCGCAAGCGTCTGCGTGGTGACGTCGTCACGCAAGAGCGTGCGTGGTGACGTCGTCGCCCAGGAGCGTGCGTGGTGACGTCGTCGCGCAACAGCGTGCGTGGTGACGTCGTCGCGCAAGAGGCCTTGGCGTGGTGACGTCTCGCGCAAGCGTCTGCGTGGTGACGTCGTTGCGCAAGGGCCTGCGTGGTGACGTCTCGTGCAAGAGGCCTTGGCGTGGTGACGTCGACGCGCAAGTGCATGCGTGGTGACGTCGTCGCGCAAGAGCGTGCGTGGTGACGTCATCGAACAAGAGCCTGCGTGGTGACGTCCGCGCAAGAGCGTGCGTGGTGACGTCGACGCGCAAGAGCGTGCGAGGTGACGTCGTCGCGCAAGAGCCTGCGTGGTGACGTCGCGCAAGAGCGTGCGTGGTGACGTCATCGCGCAAATGTCTGCGTGGTGACGTCTTTGCGCGCATGAGCGTGCGTGGTGACGTCGTCTTGCAAGAACCCTTGGCGTGGTGACGTCGTCTTGCAAGAGCGTGCGTGGTGACGTCGTCGCGCAAGCGTCTGCGTGGTGACGTCACCGCGCAAGATGCGTGATGACGTAATAAATAAATCGATAATCTACTAAAGACGGTCGCCTGTTGTCGTTGCGATAGAAACATCGTGATCTACAGTATTGTTCATAGTTCATAGTTACATTTAATTTGGTATAGCCCTGTGAGCCATCCGGCTCTTGAATCGGGTGCAACCACAACAAAGTAAACTAAACTAAAACACGAACAATAAAAATACATCTTAAAGTGACTCCTCTGTGTGTGACTGTGCACACAGAAAATCCAGGGGGAAAATAAACATCAAAATATTCCTGAAATAGCACCGTTACACCACCAACTCTGTGTAAATATCCCACTGGGATGCAAGTCAAAATAACAACAATAACCACAAGGCAACTTTAGATTAAGGCCATCAGTCTAACTCCGTACTACAACAACCACAAGACAACTTTAGATTAAGGCCATCAGTCTAACTCCGTACTACAACAACAACCACAAGACAACTTTAGATTAAGGCCATCAGTCTAACTCCGTTACTACAACAACCACAAGACAACTTTAGATTAAGGCCATCAGTCTAACTCCGTACTACTACAACAACAACAACCACAAGACAACTTTAGATTAAGGCCATCAGTCTAACTCCGTACTACAACAACACAAACCAAAACAACTTTTAGAAATCACCAAAAACTAAAGCCGTAATTGCAACTTAACTAGTTCATCACAGGGACTGTGACCGAATTTTCACAATAAACTACATAAACAACACCAAATCCTACAGCCATAGCGTGATGATGTAATAAATAAAGCAATCGATAATAATTCACCTGAAGGCGATCTATAGTATTGATTATTTTGTCTCCAGCTACGAGTGTCGATTGATGCGGTCACGAAAGATTCAAAATCAACACTGGTGACGTCACCACTTCGCCTCTTGCCCGCGCGATGACGTCAGGCGATAAATTATCCCCGAGGCGCGGTGACGTCACGCATACACCTAACACAAGCGGGACGACGTCATCGACTAATCGCCAACCACAGCGTGGTGACGTCATCACGTCAAGCCAGCGCGGTGACGTCATCACGTCAATGTTCGCTCCCCACTGGCGCTGGCGCTGCGTCGCCTCCTCCGCCTCGCAACCCCAGCGTGGTGACGTCACCACGTCCAGCCAGCGCGGTGACGTCACCACGTCAATGTCCGCTCCCCACTGTCGCTGCCGCTGCGTCGCCTCCTCGTCCTCGCTACCTCAGCGTGGTGACGTCACCACGTCAATGTCTGCTCCCCACTGTCGCTGCCGCTGCGTCGCCTCCTCGTCCTCGCCACCTCAGCGTGGTGACGTCACCACGTCATCGTCCGCTCCACTGTCACTGGCGCTGCCGCTGCGTCGCCTCCTTCCTCCTCGCCACCCAACAGCGTGATGACGTCACCACGTAAAGCCAGCGTGGTGACGTCACCACGTCAATGTCCGCTCCACTGTCACTGGCGCTGCGTCGCCTCCTCCTCGCCACCCCAGCGTGGTGACGTCACCACGTCAAGCCAGCGTGGTGACGTCGCCACGTCAATGTCCGCTCCACTGTCACTGGCGCTGCCGCTGCGACGCCTCCTCCTCGCCACCCAGCGTGGTGACGTCACCACGTCAAAGCCAGCGTGGTGACGTCACCACGTCAATGTCCGCTCCACTGTCACTGGCGCTGCAGCTGCGTCGCCTCCTCGCCACCTCAGCGCGGTGACGTCACCACGTCAAGCCAGCGTGGTGACGTCACCACGTCAATGTCCGCTCCACTGTAGCTGGCGCTGCGTCGCCTCCTCCTCCTCGCCACCCCAGCGTGATGACGTCACCACATCAAGCCAGCGCGGTGACGTCACCACGTCAATATCCGCTCCACTGTCACTGGCGCTGCGTCGCCTCCTTCCTCCTCGCCACCCCAGCGTGGCGACGTCACTACGTCAAGCCAGCGTGGTGACGTCACCACGTGAAGCCAGTGTGGTGACGTCACCACGTCAATGTCCGCTCCACTGTCACTGGCGCTGCAGCTGCGTCGCCTCCTCGCTCGCAGAGAATCAGCGGCGGCCGCAGAGGAAGAGGTGGAGGAGGTTTAGAGGAGGTGGTGGTGTAGAGGTGGTGGTGGTGGTGTAGTGGTGGTGGTGTAGTGGTGGTGGTGTAGTGGTGGTGGTGGTGTAGTGGTGGTGTAGTGGTGGTGTAGAGGAGGTGGTGGTGTAGAGGTGGTGGTGGTGGTGTAGTGGTGGTGGTGGTGTAGTGGTGGTGGTGTAGTGGTGGTGGTGGTGTAGTGGTGGTGGTGTAGTGGTGGTGGTGTAGTGGTGGTGGTGGTGTAGTGGTGGTGGTGTAGAGGTGGTGTAGTGGTGGTGTAGTGGTGGTGGTGGTGTAGTGGTGGTGGTGGTGGTGTAGTGGTGGTGGTGGTGTAGTGGTGGTGGTGTAGTGGTGGTGGTGTAGTGGTGGTGGTGTAGTGGTGGTGGTGGTGTAGTGGTGGTGTAGTGGTGGTGGTGGTGTAGAGGTGGTGGTGGTGTAGTGGTGGTGGTGTAGAGGTGGTGGTGGTGTAGTGGTGGTGTAGTGGTGGTGGTGGTGTAGAGGTGGTGGTGGTGTAGTGTAGTGGTGGTGTAGTGGTGGTGGTGTAGAGGTGGTGGTGTAGAGGTGGTGGTGTAGTGGTGGTGGTGTAGTGGTGGTGGTGGTGTAGTGGTGGTGGTGGTGTAGTGGTGGTGTAGTGGTGGTGGTGTAGTGGTGGTGGTGTAGAGGTGGTGGTGTGGTGGTGGTGGTGTAGTGGTGGTGGTGTAGTGGTGGTGGTGTAGTGGTGGTGGTGTAGAGGTGGTGGTGTAGTAGTGGTGGTGTAGAGGTGGTGGTGGTCTTCCGCTAGTTTTGTGTTGTTGTGGTGTTGTTGTTGTTGTGGTGTTGTTGGTGTTGTGTTGTTGTGAGGTGTTGTTGTGTTATTGTTGTGTTGTTGTCATGTTGTTGGTGTTGTGCTGATGTGGTGTTGTTGATGTGTTGTGTTGTTGTTGAGGTGTTGTTGTTGTGTTGATGTGGTGTTGTGTTGTTGATGTGTTGTTGTTGATGTGTTATGTTGTGATGTTGTGTTGATGTGTTTTTTATGTTGTTGGGTTGTTGTTGATGTGTTGTTGATGTTGTTGTGTTGTTGATGTGTTGTTGTTGTTGATGTTGTTGTTGTGTTGTTGATGTTGTGTTGTTGATGTGATGTTGATGTGTTGTTGATGTTGTTGATGATGTTGTGTTGTTGATGTGTTGATGGTGATGATGTTGTTGTGTTGTTGATGTGTTGATGTTGTGTTGTTGTTGTGTTGTTGATGTGTTGATGTGTTGATGTTGTGTTGTTGATGTGTTGTTGTTGTGTTGTTGATGTGTTGTTGTTGTGTTGTTGTTCTTGATGTTGTTGATGTTGTTGTTATTGATGTGATGATGATGTTGTTGATGGTGATGATGTTGTTGTTATTGATGTGTTGTTGATGTGTTGATGTTGTGTTGATGTTGTTATTGTTGAGGCTGCCCATGAGTGTGACTCTAGTAGCGCTGCGCCTTGAGCTCAGCCCGGACTCAAACTTCCCCTCCCACTTCCATCGCTGCCACTGTAAGTACAGTGTATACAGTAGGTACAGTGTGCACAGTAGACACAGTGTATACAGTGGGCACAGTGTGTACAGTAGGCACAATATGTACAGTGTAAATTAGTGTGTACAGTAGACACAGTGTACATTGGGCGCAGTGTGTACAGTAGATACAGTGTAAAAATAGTGTATACAGTATACACCGTGAACACATTGTGCACAATGTGTACACACTGTACTGTACACACTGTACACACTGTCTACCCCCCCTCCCCCCGTGTCTCTCCCCGTGTCTCTCCCCCCGTGTCTCTCCCCGCGTCGCGCAAGCGTCTGCGTGGTGACGTCGTCACGCAAGAGCGTGCGTGGTGACGTCGTCGCGCAAGAGGCCTTGGCGTGGTGACGTCTCGCGCAAGCGTCTGCGTGGTGACGTCGTTGCGCAAGAGCCTGCGTGGTGACGTCCGCGCAAGAGCGTGCGTGGTGACGTCGACGCGCAAGAGCGTGCGAGGTGACGTCATCGCGCAAGAGCCTGCGTGATGACGTCTTTGCGCGCATGAGCGTGCGTGGTGACGTCTTGCAAGAAGCCTTGGCGTGGTGACGTCGTCGCGCAAGAGCGTGCATGGTGACGTCGTGGCGCAAGAGCGTGCGTGGTGACGTCGCGCAAATGTCTGCGTGGTGACGTCTTTGCGTGCATGAGCGTGCGTGGTGACGTCGTCTTGCAAGAAGCCTTGGCGTGGTGACGTCGTCGCGCAAGAGCGTGCGTGGTGACGTCGTCGAGCAAGAGTCTGCGTGGTGACGTCACCGCGCAAGATGCGTGATGACGTAATAAATAAATCGATAATAATTCACCTAAAGACGGTCGCCTGCTGTTGTTGCGATAGAAACATCGCGATCTACAGTATTGTTCATAGTTCATAGTTACATTTAATTTGGTACAGCCCTGTGAGCCATCCGGCTCTTGAATCGGGTGCAACCACAACAAAGTAAACTAAACTAAAACACGAACAATAAAAATACATCTTAAAGTGACTCCTCTGTGTGTGACTGTGCACAGAAAATCCAGGGGGAAAATAAACATCAAAATATTCCTGAAATAGCACCGTGTACACCACCAACTCTGTGTGTAAATATCCCACTGGGATGCAAATCAAGATAACAACAATAACAACAAGACAACTTAGATTAAGGCCATCAGTCTAACTCCGTACTACAACAACAACAACCACAAGACAACTTTAGATTAAGGCCATCAGTCTAACTCCTTACTACAACAACAACCACAAGACAACTTTAGATTAAGGCCATCAGTCTAACTCCTTACTACAACAACAACCACAAGACAACTTTAGATTAAGGCCATCAGTCTAACTCCGTACTACAACAACCACAAGACAACTTTAGATTAAGGCCATCAGTCAAAACTCCGTTACTACAAGACAACTTAGATTAAGGCCATCAGTCTAACTCCGTACTACAACAACAACCACAACAAGACAACTTTAGATTAAGGCCATCAGTCTAACTCCGTACTACAACAACAACCACAAGACAACTTTAGATTAAGGCCATCAGTCTAACTCCGTACTACAACAACAACAAGACAACTTTAGATTAAGGCCATCAGTCTAACTCCGTACTACAACAACCACCACAAGACAACTTTAGATTAAGGCCATCAGTCTAACTCCGTACTACAACAACAACCACAAGACAACTTTAGATTAAGGCCATCAGTCTAACTCCTTACTACAACAACAACAACCACAAGACAACTTTAGATTAAGGCCATCAGTCTAACTCCATACTACAACAACAACAAGACAACTTTAGATTAAGGCCATCAGTCTAACTCCGTACTACAACAACACAAACCAAAACAACTTTTAGAAATCACCAAAAACTAAAGCCGTAATTGCAACTTAACTAGTTCATCACAGGGACTGTGACCGAATATTCACAATAAACTACATAAACAACACCAAATCCTACAGCCATAGCGTGATGACGTAATACATAAATAAAGCAATCGATAATAATTCACCTGAAGGCGATCTATAGTATTGATTATTGTCTCCAGCTACGAGTGTCGATTGATGCGGTCACGAAAGATTCAAAATCAACACTGGTGACGTCACCACTTCGCCTCTTGCCCGCGCGATGACGTCACTCGATAAATTATCCTCGAGGCGCGGTGACGTCACGCATACACCAAACAAGCGGGACAACGTCATCGACTACTCGCCAACCACAGCGTGGTGACGTCATCACGTCAAGCCAGCGCGGTGACGTCATCACGTCAATGTCCGCTCCCCACTGGCGCTGGCGCTGCGTCGCCTCCGCCTCGCCACCCTAGTGTGGTGACGTCACCACGTCAAGCCAGCGGAGTGACGTCACCACGTCAACGTCCGCTCCCCACTGTCGCTGCCGCTGCGTCGCCTCCTCGTCCTCGCCACCTCAGCGTGGTGACGTCACCACGTCATCGTCCGCTGCACTGTCACTGGCGCTGCCGCAGCGTCGCCTCCTTCCTCCTCGCCACCCCACAGCGTGATGACGTCACCACGTGAAGCCAGCGTGGTGACGTCACCACGTCAATGTCCGCTCCACTGTCACTGGCGCTGCCGCTGCGTCGCCTCCTCCTCGCCACCCCAGCGTGGTGACGTCACCACGTCAAGCCAGCGTGGTGACGTCGCCACGTCAATGTCCGCTCCACTGTCACTGGCGCTGCGTCGCCCCTTTCCTCCTCGCCACCCCAGCGTGGTGACGTCACCACGTAAAGCCAGCGTGGTGACGTCACCACGTCAAGCCAGCGTGGTAACGTCACCACGTCAATGTCCGCTCCACTGTCACTGGCGCTGCCGCTGCGTCGCCTCCTTCCTCCTCGCTACCCCAGCGTGGTGACGTCACTATGTCAAGCCAGCGTGCTGACGTCACCACGTCAATGTCCGCTCCACTGTCACTGGCGCTGCCGCTGCGACGCCTCCTCGCCACCCAGCGTGGTGACGTCACCACGTAAAGCCAGCGTGGTGACGTCACCACGTCAAAGCCAGCGTGGTGACGTCACCACGTCAATGTCCGCTCCACTGTCACTGGCGCTGCAGCTGCGTCGCCTCCTCCTCGCCACCCCAGCGTGGTGACGTCACCACGTCAAGACAGCGTGGTGACGTCACCACGTCAATGTCCGCTCCACTGTCGCTGGCGCTGCCTCCTCCTCCTCGTCACCCCAGCGTGGTGACGTCACCACATCAAGCCAGCGCGGTGACGTCACCACGTAAATGTCCGCTCCACTGTCACTGTCGCTGCAGCTGCGTCGCCTCCTTCGTCCTCGCCACCCCAGCGTGGTGACGTCACCACGTCAAGCCAGCGTGGTGACGTCACCACGTCAATGTCCGCTCCACTGTCGCTGGCGCTGCGTCGCCTCCTCCTCGCCACCCCAGTGTGGTGACGTCACCACATCAAGCCAGCGCGGTGACGTCACCACGTCAATGTCCGCTCCACTGTCACTGGCGCTGCCGCTGCGTCGCCTCCTTCCTCCTCGCCACCCCAGCGTGGTGACGTCACCACGTCAATGTCCGCTCCACTGTCACTGGCGCTGCAGCTGCGTCGCCTCCTCGCTCGCAGAGAATCAGCGGCGGCCGCAGAGGAAGAGGTGGAGGAGGTGTAGAGGAGGTGTAGAGGAGGTGGTGGTGTAGAGGAGGTGGTGTAGTGGTGGTGGTGTAGTGGTGGTGGTGGTGTAGTGGTGGTGGTGTAGTGGTGGTGGTGTAGTGGTGGTGGTGTAGTGGTGGTGGTGGTGTAGTGGTGGTGGTGGTGTAGTGGTGGTGGTGTAGTGGTGGTGGTGTCGAGGTGGTGGTGGTGGTGGTGGTGTAGTGGTGGTGGTGTAGTGGTGGTGGTGTAGTGGTGGTGGTGTAGAGGTGGTGGTGTAGAGGAGGTGGTGTAGTGGTGGTGGTGGTGTAGTGGTGGTGGTGTAGTGGTGGTGGTGTAGTGGTGGTGGTGTAGTGGTGGTGGTGTAGTGGTGGTGGTGTAGTGGTGGTGGTGGTGTAGTGGTGGTGGTGTAGAGGTGGTGGTGTAGTGGTGGTGGTGGTGTAGTGGTGGTGGTGTAGTGGTGGTGGTGGTGTAGTGGTGGTGGTAGTGTAGTGGTGGTGTAGAGGTGGTGGTGGTGTAGTGGTGGTGGTGTAGTGGTGGTGGTGGTGTAGTGGTGGTGGTGTAGTGGTGGTGGTGGTGTAGTGGTGGTGGTGTAGTGGTGGTGGTGGTGTAGAGGTGGTGGTGGTGTAGTGGTGGTGGTGGTGTAGTGGTGGTGGTGGTCTTCCGCTAGTTTTGTGTTGTTGTGGTGTTGTTGTTGTGGTGTTGTTGGTGGTGTTGTGTTGTTGTTGTGTTATTGTTGTGTTATTGTTGTGTTGTTGTCGTGTTGTTGGTGTTGTTGTTTTTGTGTTGATGGTGATGATGTTGTGTTGATGTTGTGTTGTTGAGGCTGCCCATGAGTGTGACTCTGGTAGCGCTGCGCCTTGAGCTCAGCCCGGACTCAAGCTTCCCCTCCCACTTCCATCGCTGCCACTGTAAGTACAGTGTGTACAGTAGGTACAGTGTGTACAGTAGACACAGTGCATAGAGTGCGTACAGTGGGCACAGTGCGCGCAGCAGGCACAATGTGTACAGTGTAAAATAGTGTGTACAGTAGACACTGTGCATTGGGCGCGGTGTGTACAGTAGGTACAGTGTAAAAATGGTGTATACAGTATACACCGTGAACACTACATTGTGCACAATGTGTACACACTGTACTGTACACACTGTACACACTGTCTACCCCCGTGTCTCCCCCCCCCGTGTCTCCCCCCCCCCTTGTCTCCCCCCCCCCCCGTGTCTCCCCCCCCCCCGTGTCTCCCCCCCCCCGTGTCTCCCCCCCCCCCCCGTGTCTCCCCCCCCCCCGTGTCTCCCCCCCCCCGTGTCTCCCCCCGTGTCTCTCCCCGCGTCGCGCAAGCGTCTGCGTGGTGACGTCGTTGCGCAAGAGCCTGCGTGGTGACGTCTCGTGCAAGAGGCCTTGGCGTGGTGACGTCGACGCGCAAGTGCATGCGTGGTGACGTCGTCGCGCAAGAGCGTACGTGGTGACGTCGCGCATGAGCGTGCGTGGTGACGTCATCGCACAAGAGCCTGCGTGGTGACGTCCGCGCAAGAGCGTGCGTGGTGACGTCGACGCGCAAGAGCGTGCGAGGTGACGTCATCGCGCAAGAGCCTGCGTGATGACGTCTTTGCGCGCATGAGCGTGCGTGGTGACGTCTTGCAAGAAGCCTTGGCGTGGTGACGTCGTCGCGCAAGAGCGTGCATGGTGACGTCGTGGCGCAAGAGCGTGCGTGGTGACGTCGCGCAAATGTCTGCGTGGTGACGTCTTTGCGTGCATGAGCGTGCGTGGTGACGTCGTCTTGCAAGAAGCCTTGGCGTGGTGACGTCGTCGCGCAAGAGCGTGCGTGGTGACGTCGTCGAGCAAGAGTCTGCGTGGTGACGTCACCGCGCAAGATGCGTGATGACGTAATAAATAAATCGATAATAATTCACCTAAAGACGGTCGCCTGCTGTTGTTGCTATAGAAACATCGCGATCTACAGTATTGTTCATAGTTCATAGTTACATTTAATTTGGTACAGCCCTGTGAGCCATCCGGCTCTTGAATCGGGTGCAACCACAACAAAGTAAACTAAACTAAAACACGAACAATAAAAATACATCTTAAAGTGACTCCTCTGTGTGTGACTGTGCACAGAAAATCCAGGGGGAAAATAAACATCAAAATATTCCTGAAATAGCACCGTGTACACCACCAACTCTGTGTGTAAATATCCCACTGGGATGCAAATCAAGATAACAACAATAACAAGACAACTTAGATTAAGGCCATCAGTCTAACTCCGTACTACAACAACAACAACCACAAGACAACTTTAGATTAAGGCCATCAGTCTAACTCCGTACTACAACAACCACAAGACAACTTTAGATTAAGGCCATCAGTCAAAATTCCGTTACTACAACAAGACAACTTAGATTAAGGCCATCAGTCTAACTCAGTACTACAACAACAACCACAAGACAACTTTAGATTAAGGCCATCAGTCTAACTCCTTACTACAACAACAACAACCACAAGACAACTTTAGATTAAGGCCATCAGTCTAACTCCGTACTACAACAACACAAACCAAAACAACTTTTAGAAATCACCAAAAACTAAAGCCGTAATTGCAACTTAACTAGTTCATCACAGGGACTGTGACCGAATTTTCACAATAAACTACATAAACAACACCAAATCCTACAGCCATAGCGTGATGACGTAATACATAAATAAAGCAATCGATAATAATTCACCTGAAGGCGATCTATAGTATTGATTATTTTGTCTCCAGCTACGAGTGTCGATTTGGTTCGGTCACGAAAGATTCAAAATCAACACTGGTGACGTCACCACTTCGCCTCTTGCCCGCGCGATGACGTCACGCGACAAATTCTCGAGGCGCGGTGACCTCGCGCATACACCAAACAAGCGGGACAACGTCATCGACTACTCGCCAACCACAGCGTGGTGACGTCATCACGTCAAGCCAGCGCGGTGACGTCATCACGTCAATGTCCGCTCCCCACTGGCGCTGGCGCTGCGTCGCCTCCGCCTCGCCACCCTAGCGTGGTGACGTCACCACGTCAAGCCAGCGGGGTGACGTCACCACGTCAACGTCCGCTCCCCACTGTCGCTGCCGCTGCGTCGCCTCCTCGTCCTCGCCACCTCAGCGTGGTGACGTCACCACGTCATCGTCCGCTGCACTGTCACTGGCGCTGCCGCAGCGTCGCCTCCTTCCTCCTCGCCACCCCCAGCGTTATGACGTCACCACGTAAAACCAGCGTGGTGACGTCACCACGTCAATGTCCGCTCCACTGTCACTGGCGCTGCGTCGCCTCCTCCTCGCCACCCCAGCGTGGTGACGTCACCACGTCAAGCCAGCGTGGTGACGTCGCCACGTCAATGTCCGCTCCACTGTCACTGGCGCTGCGTCGCCTCCTCCTCCTCGCCACCCCAGCGTGGTGACGTCACCACGTCAAGCCAGCGTGGTGACGTCGCCACGTCAATGTCCGCTCCACTGTCACTGGCGCTGCGTCGCCTCCTCCTCCTCGCCACCCCAGCGTGGTGACGTCACCACGTCAAGCCAGCGTGGTGACGTCGCCACGTCAATGTCCGCTCCACTGTCACTGGCGCTGCGTCGCCTCCTCATCGCCACCCCAGCGTGGTGACGTCACTACGTCAAGCCAGCGTGGTGACGTCACCACGTCAATGTCCGCTCCACTGTCGCTGGCGCTGCGTCGCCTCCTCCTCGCCACCCCAGCGTGGTGACGTCACCACATCAAGCCAGCGCGGTGACGTCACCACGTAAATGTCCGCTCCACTGTCACTGGCGCTGCAGTTGCGTCGCCTCCTTCCTCCTCGCCACCCCAGCGTGGTGACGTCACCACGTAAAGCCAGCGTGGGGACGTCACCACGTCAATGTCCGCTCCACTGTCACTGCCGCTGCGACGCCTCCTCGCCACCCAGCGTGGTGACGTCACCACGTCAATGTCCACTCCACTGTCACTGGCGCTGCCGCTGCGTCGCCTCCTTCCTCCTCGCCACCCCAGCGTGGTGACGTCACCACGTAAATGTCCGCTCCACTGTCGCTGGCGCTGCGTCGCCTCCTCCTCGCCACCCCAGTGTGGTGACGTCACCACATCAAGCCAGCGCGGTGACGTCACCACGTCAATGTCCGCTCCACTGTCACTGGCGCTGCCGCTGCGTCGCCTCCTTCCTCCTCGCCACCCCAGCGTGGTGACGTCACCACGTAAATGTCCGCTCCACTGTCACTGGCGCTGCAGCTGCGTCGCCTCCTCGCTCGCAGAGAATCAGCGGCGGCCGCAGAGGAAGAGGTGGAGGAGGTGTAGAGGAGGTGGTGGTGTAGAGGAGGTGGTGTAGTGGTGGTGGTGGTGGTGTAGTGGTGGTGGTGTAGAGGTGGTGGTGGTGTAGTGGTGGTGTAGAGGTGGTGGTGGTGTAGTGGTGGTGGTGGTGTAGTGGTGGTGGTGGTGTAGTGGTGGTGGTGGTGTAGTGGTGGTGGTGTAGAGGTGGTGGTGTAGTGGTGGTGGTGTAGTGGTGGTGGTGGTGTAGTGGTGGTGGTGTAGAGGTGGTGGTGGTCTTCCGCTAGTTTTGTGTTGTTGTGGTGTTGTTGTGGTGTTGTTGGTGGTGTTGTGTTGTTGTGAGGTGTTGTTGTTGTGGTGTTGTGTTATTGTTGTCGTGTTGTTGGTGTTGTGTTGTTGTTTTTGTGTTGTTATGTTGTTGATGTGTTGTGTTGTTGTAGGTACAGTGTAAAAATGGTGTATACAGTATACACCGTGAACACTACATTGTGCACAATGTGTACACACTGTACTGTACACACTGTACACACTGTCTACCCCCCCTCCCCCCGTGTCTCCCCCCCCGTGTCTCCCCCGCGTCTCTCCCCCCGCGTCGCGCAAGCGTCTGCGTGGTGACGTCGTCACGCAAGAGCGTGAGTGGTGACGTCGTCGCCCAGGAGCGTGCGTGGTGACGTCGTCGCGCAAGAGCGTGCGTGGTGACGTCGCGCATGAGCGTGCGTGATGACGTCTCGCGCAAGAGCCTGCGTGGTGACGTCATCGCACAAGAGCCTGCGTGGTGACGTCCGCGCAAGAGCGTGCGTGGTGACGTCGACGCGCAAGAGCGTGCGATGTGACGTCATCGCGCAAGAGCCTGCGTGGTGACGTCGCACAAGAGCCTGCGTGGTGACGTCGTCACGCAAATGTCTGCGTGGTGACGTCTTTGCGCGCATGAGCGTGCGTGGTGACGTCGTCTTGCAAGAAGCCTTGGCGTGGTGACGTCGTCGCGCAAGAGCGTGCGTGGTGACGTCGTCGCGCAAGAGCGTGCGTGGTGACGTCGTCGCGCAAATGTCTGCGTGGGGACGTCTTTGCGCGCATGAGCGTGCGTGGTGACGTCGTCTTGCAAGAAGCCTTGGCGTGGTGACGTCGTCGCGCAAGAGCGTGCGTGGTGACGTCGCGCAAGAGCGTGCGTGGTGACGTCGTCGCGCAAGAGTCTGCGTGGTGACGTCACCGCGCAAGATGCGTGATGACGTAATAAATAAATCGATAATAATTCTACTAAAGACGGTCGCCTGCTGTTGTTGCGATAGAAACATCGTGATCTACAGTATTGTTCATAGTTACATTTAATTTGGTATAGCCCTGTGAGCCATCCGGCTCTTGAATCGGGTGCAACCACAACTAAACAAAACTAAAACACGAACAATAAAAATACATCTTAAAATGACTCCTCTGTGTGTGACTGTGCACACAGAAAATCCAGGGGGGAAATAAACATCAAAATATTCCTGAAATAGCACCGTTACACCACCAACTGTGTGTGTAAATATCCCAGTGGGATGCAAGTCAAGATAACAACAATAACAACAACAAGACAACTTTAGATTAAGGCCATCAGTCTAACTCCTTACTACAACAACAACAACCACAAGACAACTTTAGATTAAGGCCATCAGTCTAAACTCCGTACTACAACAACAACCACAAGACAACTTTAGATTAAGGCCATCAGTCTAACTCCGTACTACAACAACAACCACAACAAGACAACTTAGATTAAGGCCATCAGTCTAACTCCTTACTACAACAACAACAACCACAAGACAACTTAGATTAAGGCCATCAGTCTAACTCCGTACTACAACAACCACAACAAGACAACTTTAGATTAAGGCCATCAGTCTAACTCCGTACTACAACAACAAACCAAAACAACTTTAGATTAAGGCCATCAGTCTAACTCCGTACTACAACAACAACAACCACAAGACAACTTTAGATTAAGGCCATCAGTCTAACTCCGTACTACAACAACAACAACAAGACAACTTTAGATTAAGGCCATCAGTCTAACTCCGTACTACAACAACAACCACAAGACAACTTTAGATTAAGGCCATCAGTCTAACTCCGTACTACAACAACCACAAGACAACTTTAGATTAAGGCCATCAGTCTAACTCCGTACTACAACAACAACCACAAGACAACTTTAGATTAAGGCCATCAGTCTAACTCCGTTACTACAACAACAACCACAAGACAACTTTAGATTAAGGCCATCAGTCTAACTCTGTACTACAACAACAACAAGACAACTTTAGATTAAGGCCATCAGTCTAACTCCGTACTACAACAACAACCACAAGACAACTTTAGATTAAGGCCATCAGTCTAAACTCCGTACTACAACAACAACCACAAGACAACTTTAGATTAAGGCCATCAGTCTAACTCCATACTACAACAACAACAAGACAACTTTAGATTAAGGCCATCAGTCTAACTCCGTACTACTACAACACAAACCAAAACAACTTTTAGAAATCACCAAAAACTAAAGCCGTAATTGCAACTTAACTAGTTCATCACAGGGACTGTGACCGAATTTTCACAATAAACTACATAAACAACACCAAATCCTACAGCCATAGCGTGACGATGTAATAAATAAAGCAATCGATAATAATTCACCTGAAGACGATCTATAGTATTGATTATTTTGTCTCCAGCTACGAGTGTCGATTTGGTTCGGTCACGAAAGATTCAAAATCAACACTGGTGACGTCACCACTTCGCCTCTTGCCCGCGCGATGACGTCACGCGACAAATTCTCCTCGAGGCGCGGTGACCTCACGCATACACCAAACACAAGCGGGACGTCATCGACTACTCGCCAACCACAGCCTGGTGACGTCATCACGTCAAGCCAGCGCGGTGGCGTCATCACGTCAATGTCCGCTCCCCACTGGCGCTGGCGCTGCGTCGCCTCCGCCTCGCCACCCCAGCGTGGTGACGTCACCACGTCAAGCCAGCGCGGTGACGTCACCACGTCAATGTCCGCTCCCCACCGTCGCTGCCGCTGCGTCGCCTCCTCGTCCTCGCCACCTCAGCGTGGTGACGTCACCACGTCAATGTCCGCTCCACTGTCACTGGCGCTGCCGCTGCGTCGCCTCATCCTCGCCACCCCAGCCTGGTGACGTCACCACGTCAAGCCAGCGTGGTGACGTCGCCACGTCAATGTCCGCTCCACTGTCACTGGCGCTGCGTCGCCTCCTTCCTCCTCACCACCCCAGCGTGGTGACGTCATCACGTAAAGCCTGCGTGGTGACGTCACCACGTCAAGCCAGCGTGGTTACGTCACCACGTCAATGTCCGCTCCACTATCACTGGCGCTGCCGCTGCGTCGCCTCCTTCCTCGTCGCTACCCCAGCGTGGTGACGTCACTATACCAAGCCAGCGTGGTGACGTCACCACGCCAATGTCCGCTCCACTGTCACTGGCGCTGCCGCTGCGACGCCTCCTCCTCGCCACCCAGCGTGGTGACGTCACTACGTCAAAGCCAGCGTGGTGACGTCACCACGTCAAAGCCAGCGTGGTGACGTCACCACGTCAATGTCCGCTCCACTGTCACTGGCGCTGCAGCTGCGTCGCCTCCTCCTCGCCACCCCAGCGTGGTGACGTCACCACATCAAGCCAGCGTGGTGACGTCACCACGTCAATGTCCGCTCCACTGTCGCTTGCGCTGCGTCGCCTCCTCCTCCTCGCCACCCCAGCGTGATGACGTCACCACATCAAGCCAGCGCGGTGACGTCACCACGTGAAGCCAGTGTGGTGACGTCACCACGTCAATGTCCGCTCCACTGTCACTGGCGCTCTCGCTGCGTCGCCTCCTTCCTCCTCGCCACCCCAGCGTGGTGACGTCTCTACGTCAAGTCAGCGTGGTGACGTCACCACGTGAAGCCAGTGTGGTGACGTCACCACGTCAATGTCCGCTCCACTGTCACTGGCGCTGTCGCTGCGTCGCCTCCTTCCTCCTCGCCACCCCAGCGTGGTGACGTCACTACGTCAAGTCAGCGTGGTGACGTCACTGCGTCAAGCCAGCGTGGTGGTGTCACCACGTCAATGTCCGCTCCACTGTCACTGGCGCTGCAGCTGCGTCGCCTCCTCGCTCGCAGAGAATCAGCGGCGGCCGCAGAGGAAGAGGTGGAGGAGGTGTAGAGGAGGTGTAGAGGAGGTGGTGGTGTAGAGGAGGTGGTGTAGTGGTGGTGGTGTAGTGGTGGTGGTGTAGAGGTGGTGGTGTAGTGGTGGTGGTGTAGTGGTGGTGGTGGTGTAGTGGTGGTGGTGGTAGTGTAGTGGTGGTGGTGTAGTGGTGGTGGTGTAGAGGTGGTGGTGTAGTGGTGGTGTAGTGGTGGTGGTGTAGAGGTGGTGGTGGTGTAGTGGTGGTGGTGTAGCGGTGGTGGTGTAGTGGTGGTGGTGTAGTGGTGGTGGTGTAGTGGTGGTGTAGAGGTGGTGGTGGTGGTGTAGTGGTGGTGGTGTAGTGGTGGTGGTGTAGAGGTGGTGGTGTAGTGGTGGTGGTGTAGTGGTGGTGGTGGTGTAGTGGTGGTGGTGGTGTAGTGGTGGTGTAGTGGTGGTGGTGGTGTAGTGGTGGTGGTGTAGTGGTGGTGGTGTAGTGGTGGTGGTGGTGTAGTGGTGGTGGTGTAGTGGTGGTGGTGGTGTAGTGGTGGTGGTGGTGTAGTGGTGGTGTAGTGGTGGTGGTGGTGTAGTGGTGGTGGTGTAGTGGTGGTGGTGTAGTGGTGGTGGTGGTGTAGTGGTGGTGGTGTAGTGGTGGTGGTGTAGAGGTGGTGGTGTAGTGGTGGTGGTGTAGTGGTGGTGGTGTAGTGGTGGTGGTGGTGTAGTGGTGGTGTAGTGGTGGTGGTGGTGTAGTGGTGGTGGTGTAGTGGTGGTGGTGTAGTGGTGGTGGTGGTGTAGTGGTGGTGGTGTAGTGGTGGTGGTGTAGTGGTGGTGGTGTAGAGGTGGTGGTGTAGAGGTGGCGGTGGTGTAGTGGTGGTGGTGTAGTGGTGGTGGTGTAGTGGTGGTGGTGTAGTGGTGGTGGTGTAGTGGTGGTGGTGTAGTGGTGGTGGTGGTGTAGTGGTGGTGGTGTAGTGGTGGTGGTGTAGAGGTGGTGGTGTAGTGGTGGTGGTGGTGTAGTGGTGGTGGTGTAGTGGTGGTGGTGTAGTGGTGGTGGTGTAGTGGTGGTGGTGTAGAGGTGGTGGTGTAGTGGTGGTGGTGGTGTAGTGGTGGTGGTGGTCTTCCGCTAGTTTTGTGTTGTTGTGGTGTTGTTGTTGTTGTGGTGTTGTTGGTGTTGTGTTGTGAGGTGTTGTTGTTGTTGTTGTGGTGTTGTTCTGTTATTGTTGTGTTATTGTTGTGTTGTTGTCGTGTTGTTGGTGTTGTGTTGATGTGGTGTTGTTGATGTGTTGTGTTGTTGTTGAGGTGTTGTTGTTGTTGTGTTGATGTGGTGTTGTGTTGTTGATGTGTTGTTATTGATGTGTTATGTTGTGATGTTGTTGTGTTGATGTGTTTTTGATGTTGTTGTGTTGTTGTTGATGTGTTGTTGATGTTGTTGTGTTGTTGATGTGTTGTTGATGTTGTGTTGTTGTTGATGTTGTTGTTGTGTTGTTGATGTGTTGTTGATGTTGTTGATGATGTGTTGTTGATGGTGATGATGTTGTTGTTATTGATGTGTTGTTGATGTGTTGATGTTGTGTTGTTGATGTGTTGTTGTTGTGTTGTTGTGTTGTTGTGTTGTTGTTGATGTTGTGTTGTTGTTGTGTTGTTGTTGATGTGTTGATGTGTTGTTGTTTTGTTGTTCTTGATGTTGTTGATGTTGTTATTGATGTGATGATGATGTTGTTGATGGTGATGATGTTGTTGTTATTGATGTGTTGTTGATGTGTTGATGTTGTGTTGATGTTGTTATTGTTGAGGCTGCCCATGAGTGTGACTCTAGTAGCGCTGCGCCTTGAGCTCAGCCCGGACTCAAACTTCCCCTCCCACTTCCATCGCTGCCACTGTAAGTACAGTGTATACAGTAGGTACAGTGTGCACAGTAGACACAGTGTATACAGTGGGCACAGTGTGTACAGTAGACACAATGTGTACAGTGTAAAATAGTGTGTACAGTAGACACAGTGTACATTGGGCGCAGTGTGTACAGTAGATAGTGTAAAAATAGTGTATACAGTATACACCGTGAACACTACATTGTGCACAATGTGTACACACTGTACTGTACACACTGTACACACTGTCTACCCCCCCTCCCCCCGTGTCTCTCCCCCCGTGTCTCCCCCCGTGTCTCTCCCCGCGTCGCGCAAGCGTCTGCGTGGTGACGTCGTCACGCAAGAGCGTGCGTGGTGACGTCATCGCCCAGGAGCGTGCGTGGTGACGTCGTCGCGCAACAGCGTGCGTGGTGACGTCGCGCAAGAGGCCTTGGCGTGGTGACGTCGACGCGCAAGTGCATGCGTGGTGACGTCGCGCAAGAGCGTGCGTGGTGACGTCGCGCATGAGCGTGCGTGGTGACGTCTCGCGCAAGAGCGTGCGTGGTGACGTCGTCGCGCAAATGTCTGCGTGGTGACGTCTTTGCGCGCATGAGCGTGCGTGGTGATGTCGTCTTGCAAGAAGCCTTGGCGTGGTGACGTCGTCGCGCAAGAGCGTGCGTGGTGACGTCGTCGCGCAAGAGCGTGCGTGGTGACGTCGTCGCGCAAATGTCTGCGTGGTGACGTCTTTGCGCGCATGAGCGTGCGTGGTGACGTCTTGCAAGAAGCCTTGGCGTGGTGACGTCACCGCGCAAGATGCGTGATGACGTAATAAATAAATCGATAATAATTCTACTAAAGACGGTCGCCTGCTGTCGTTGCGATAGAAACATCGTGATCTACAGTATTGTTCATAGTTCATAGTTACATTTAATTTGGTATAGCCCTGTGAGCCATCCGGCTCTTGAATCGGGTGCAACCACAACAAAGTAAACTAAACTAAAACACGAACAATAAAAATACATCTTAAAGTGACTCCTCTGTGTGTGACTGTGCACACAGAAAATCCAGGGGGAAAATAAACATCAAAATATTCCTGAAATAGCACCGTTACACCACCAACTCTGTGTGTAAATATCCCAGTGGGATGCAAGTCAAAATAACAACAATAACCACAAGACAACTTTAGATTAAGGCCATCAGTCTAACTCCGTACTACAACAACAACCACAAGACAACTTTAGATTAAGGCCATCAGTCTAACTCCGTACTACAACAACCACAAGACAACTTTAGATTAAGGCCATCAGTCTAACTCCGTACTACAACAACAACCACAAGACAACTTTAGATTAAGGCCATCAGTCTAACTCCTTACTACAACAACAACCACAAGACAACTTTAGATTAAGGCCATCAGTCTAACTCCGTTACTACAACCACAAGACAACTTAGATTAAGGCCATCAGTCTAACTCCGTACTACAACAACAACCACAAGACAACTTTAGATTAAGGCCATCAGTCTAACTCCGTACTACAACAACCACAAGACAACTTTAGATTAAGGCCATCAGTCTAACTCCGTACTACAACAACAACAAGACAACTTTAGATTAAGGCCATCAGTCTAACTCCGTTACTACAACAACCACCACAAGACAACTTTAGATTAAGGCCATCAGTCTAACTCCGTACTACAACAACACAAACCAAAACAACTTTTAGAAATCACCAAAAACTAAAGCCGTAATTGCAACTTAACTAGTTCATCACAGGGACTGTGACCGAATTTTCACAATAAACTACATAAACAACACCAAATCCTACAGCCATAGCGTGATGACGTAATAAATAAAGCAATCGATAATAATTCACCTGAAGGCGATCTATAGTATTGATTATTTTGTCTCCAGCTACGAGTGTCGATTTGGTTCGGTCACGAAAGATTCAAAATCAACACTGGTGACGTCACCACTTCGCCTCTTGCCCGCGCGATGACGTCACGCGACAAATTCTCGAGGCGCGGTGACCTCGCGCATACACCAAACACAAGCGGGACGTCATCGACTACTCGCCAACCACAGCCTGGTGACTTCATCACGTCAAGCCAGCGCGGTGACGCCATCACGTCAATGTCCGCTCCCCGCTGGCGCTGCGTCGCCTCCGCCTCGCCACCTCAGCGTGGTGACGTCACCACGTCAATGTCCGCTCCCCACTGTCGCTGCCGCTGCGTCGCCTCCTCGTCCTCGCCACCTCAGCGTGGTGACGTCACCACGTCATCGTCCGCTGCACTGTCACTGTCGCTGCCGCTGCGTCGCCTCCTTCCTCCTCGCCACTCCACAGCGTGATGACGTCACCACGTAAAGCCAGCGTGGTGACGTCACCACGTCAATGTCCGCTCCACTGTCACTGGCGCTGCCGCTGCGTCGTCTCCTCCTCCTCGCCACCCCAGCGTGGTGACGTCACCACGTAAAGCCAGCTTGGTGACGTCACCACGTCAAACCAGCGTGGTAACGTCACCACGTCAATGTCCGCTCCACTGTCACTGGCGCTGCCGCTGCGACGCCTCCTCGCCACCCAGCGTGGTGACGTCACCACGTAAAGCCAGCATGGTGACGTCACCACGTCAAAGCCAGCGTGGTGACGTCACCACGTTAATGTCCGCTCCACTGTCACTGGCGCTGCAGCTGCGTCGCCTCCTCCTCGCCACCCCAGCGTGGTGACGTCACCACGTCAAGCCAGCGTGGTGACGTCACCACGTCAATGTCCGCTCCACTGTCGCTGGCGCTGCGTCGCCTCCTCCTCCTCGCCACCCCAGCGTGGTGACGTCACCACATGAAGCCAGCGCGGTGACGTCACCACGTAAATGTCCGCTCCATTGTCACTGGCGCTGCAGCTGCGTCGCCTCCTTCCTCCTCGCCACCCCAGCGTGGCGACGTCACCACGTAAAGCCAGCGTGGTGACGTCACCACGTCAATGTCCGCTCCACTGTCACTGGCGCTGCCGCTGCGTCGCCTCCTTCCTCCTCGCCACCCCAGCGTGGTGACGTCACTACGTCAAGCCAGCGTGGTGGTGTCACCATGTAAAACCAGCGTGGTGACGTCACCACGTCAATGTCCGCTCCACTGTTACTGGCGCTGCAGCTGCGTCGCCTCCTCGCTCGCAGAGAATCAGCGGCGGTCGCAGAGGAAGAGGTGGAGGAGGTGTAGAGGAGGTGGTGGTGTAGAGGAGGTGGTGTAGTGGTGGTGTAGTGGTGGTGGTGTAGTGGTGGTGGTGGTGTAGTGGTGGTGGTGTAGTGGTGGTGGTGTAGTGGTGGTGGTGTAGTGGTGGTGGTGTAGTGGTGGTGGTGGTGTAGTGGTGGTGGTGGTGTAGTGGTGGTGGTGTAGTGGTGGTGGTGGTGTAGTGGTGGTGGTGTAGTGGTGGTGGTGTAGTGGTGGTGGTGGTGTAGTGGTGGTGGTGTAGTGGTGGTGTAGTGGTGGTGTAGTGGTGGTGTAGTGGTGGTGGTGGTGTAGTGGTGGTGGTGTAGTGGTGGTGGTGTAGTGGTGGTGGTGTAGTGGTGGTGGTGGTGTAGTGGTGGTGGTGGTGTAGTGGTGGTGGTGTAGTGGTGGTGGTGTAGTGGTGGTGGTGTAGTGGTGGTGGTGTAGTGGTGGTGTAGTGGTGGTGGTGGTGTAGTGGTGGTGGTGTAGTGGTGGTGGTGGTGTAGTGGTGGTGGAGGTGTAGAGGTGGTGGTGGTCTTCCGCTAGTTTTGTGTTGTTGTTGTTGTGTTGTTGGTGGTGGTGTTGTGGTGGTGTTGTGTTGTTGTGAGGTGTTGTTGTTGTGTTGTCGTGTTGTTGTTGTGTTGTTCTTGTGTTGTTGTTTTTGTGTTGTTATGTTGTTGATGTGTTGTTGATGTGTTGTGTTGTTATGTTGTTGATGTGTTGTTGTGTTGTGTTGTTGGTGGTGTTGTGATGTGTTGTTGTGTTGATGTTGTGTTGTTGTTGTGTTGTTGATGTGTTATTGTTGTTGTGTGTTGTGTTGTTGTGTTGATGTTGTGTTGTTGTTGATATGTTGTTGTGTTGTTGGTGTGTTGTTGTTATTGATGTTGTTGATGTTGATGTTGTTATTGATGTAATGTTGTTGATGTTGTTGATGTTGTTGTTGTGTTGTTGTTGTGTTGATGTGTTGATGTGTTGTGTTGTTGATGTGTTGATGGTGATGTTGTTGTGTTAATGTGTTGATGGTGATGTGTTGATGTGTTGTGTTGTTGATGGTGATGATGTTGTGTTGTTGATGTGTTGATGTTGTGTTCTGTTGTTGTTGATGGTGATGATGTTGTTGTTGATGTGTTATTGATGTGTTGATGTGTTGATGTTGTTGTTGAGTCTGCCCATGAGTGTGACTCTAGTAGCGCTGCGCCTTGAGCTCAGCCCGGACTCAAGCTTCCCCTCCCACTTCCATCGCTGCCACTGTAAGTACAGTGTGTACAGTAGGCACAGTGTGCACAGTAGGTACAGTGCGCACAGTGCGTACAGTTGGCACAGTGCATACAGTGGGCACAGTGTACAGCAGACACAATGTGTACAGTGTAAAATGGCGTGCACAGTAGACACTGTACATTGGGAGCAGTGTGTACAGTAGGTACAGTGTGAAAATGGTGTATACAGTATACACCGTGAACACTATTTTGTGCACAATGTGTACACACTGTACTGTACACACTGTACACACTGTCTACCCCCCCCGTGTCTCTCCCCCCGTGTCTCTCCACGTGTCTCTCTCCCGTGTCTCTCTCCCCGTGTCTCCCACCCCCCCCCCCCCCGTGTCTCTCCCCCCCCGTCTCTCCCCCCCCGTGTCTCCCCCCGTGTCTCTCCCCGTGTCTCCCCCCGTGTCTCTCCCCGTGTCTCCCCCCCGTGTCTCCCGCCGTGTCTCCCCCCGTGTCTCCCCGTGTCTCCCCGTGTCTCCTCCCGTGTCTCCCCCCGTGTCTCCCCCCGTGTCTCCCCACGTGTCTCCCCCCCGTGTCTCCCCCCGTGTCTCTCTCCCCATGTCTCCCCGTGTCTCTCCCCGTGTCTCCCCCCGTGTCCCCCCGTGTCTCCCCCCGTGTCCCCCCGTGTCTCTCCCCGTGTCTCCCCCCGTGTCTCCCCCGTGTCTCTCTCCCCGTGTCTCCCCGTGTCTCTCCCCGTGTCTCCCCCCCGTGTCTCTCCCCGTGTCTCTCTCCCCGTGTCTCTCCTCGTGTTTCCCCGTGTCTCTCCCCGTGTCTCCCCCCGTGTCTCCCCAGGCGAACCCAGCGTGGCTGACGCTGGGATGTCTTCGGCTGACGCCGCCAAGGAGCTGAGGGCGGAGATTCAGAGGAGTCTTGGCAGCAGGGAGATGCACAACATCAGCATTGAGACTGTCACCTTCAACCATGGTACTATCACTAACTAGTACTATCACTAACTAGTACTATCACTAACTATCACTAACTAGTACCATCACCAACTAGTACTATCACTAACTAGTACTAATCACTAACTAACACTAACTAGCACCATCACTAACTATCACTAACTAGCACTATCACTAACTAGTACTATCACTAACTATCACTAACTAGTACTATCACTAACTAGTACTATCACTAACTAGCACTATCACTAACTAGTACTATCACTAACTAGTACTATCGCTAACTAGTACTATCACTAACTACCACTATCACTAACTATCACTAACTAGCACTATCACTAACTAGCACTATCACTAACTAGTACTATCACTAACTAGTACTATCACTAACTAGTACTATCACTAACTACCACTATCACTAACTAGTGCTATCGCTAACTAGTGCTGTCACTAGCTATCACTATCACTAACTATCACTAACTAGTACTATCACTAACTACCACTATCACTAACTAGTACTATCACTATCACAAACTAGTACTATCACTAACTATCACTAACTAGTACTATCACTAACTAGTACTATCACTAACTAGTACTATCACTAACTATCACTAACTAGTACTATCAATAACTATAATTATCTATCACTAACTACCACTATCACTAACTATCATTAACTATCACTTACTATCACTATCACTAACTAGTACTATCACTAACTATCATTAACTATCACTAACTACCACTATCACTAACTAGTACTATCACTAACTATCACTATCACTAACTATCACTAACTTACACAATCACTAACTAGTAATATCACTAACTATCACTAACTAGTACTATCACTAACTAGTACTATCACTAACTACCACTAACTACCACTATCACTAACTAGTACTATCACAAACTATCATTAACCATCACTATCACTAACTATCACTATCACTAACTATCACTCTCACTAACTAATACTCTCACTAACTAGTACTATCACTAACTATCACTATCACTAACTATCACTAACTAGTACTATCAATAACTATCATTACCTATCACTAACTACCACTATCACTAACTAGTACTATCACTTACTATCACTATCACTAACTAGTACTATCACTAACTAGTACTATCACTAACTAGTACTATCACTATCACTAACTAGTACTATCACTAACTATCTCTATCACTAACTATCACTAACTATTACTATCACTAACTACCACTATCACTATTACACTAGTACCACCTCTACCACCACTGCCACCACCACAACCACCACCACAACCACCACCGCCACCGCCATCACCACCGCCACTACCACCACAACCACCACCAGCATCACCACCACCATCACCACCACAACCACCACCACCACCATCACCACCACCATCACCACCACAACCACCACCACCACAACCACCATCACCAGCACCACTACCGCCACCACCACTACCATCACCACCACCACCATCACCACCATCACCACCACCATCACCATCACCACCACCATCACCACCACCATCACCACCACCATCACCACCATCACCACCATCACCACCACCACCACCCCCACCATCACCACCACCATCACCACCACAACCACCACCACCACAACCACCACCACCATCACCAGCACCACTACCGCCACCACCACTACCATCACCACCACCACCATCACCACCATCACCACCATCACCACCACCACCACAACCACCACCACCACCACCATGGCCGCTGGTTAAGGGTTTCCACGTCCACGAAGCTTTTTGCCAATTGTGTACTTGGACTCACCGCTTTGGCGGAACGTCGGACGATGGCAGACAGACAGACACCACAGACAGACACCACAGACAGACAGAAAGACACCACAGACAGACACCACAGACAGACAGACACCACAGACAGACAGACAGACACCACAGACAGACAGACACCACAGACAGACAGACAGACACCACAGACAGACACCACAGACAGACACCACAGACAGACAGACACCACAGACAGACACCACAGACAGACACCACAGACACCACAGATAGACAGACAGACACCACAGACAGACAGACACCACAGACAGACACCACAGACAGACAGACACCACAGACAGACACCACAGACAGACACCACAGACAGACAGACACCACAGACACCACAGACAGACAGACACCACAGACACCACAGACAGACAGACACCACAAACACCACAGACACCACAGACACCACAAACACCACACACACCACAGACACCACAGACACCACACACACCACACACAAACACCACAGACACCACAAACACTACAGACACCACAAACACCACAAACACCACAGACACCACAAACACCACAGACACCACAGACACCACAGACACCACACACACCACAGACACCACAAACACCACAGACACCACAAACACCACAAACACCACAGACACCACAGACACCACAGACACCACAGACACCACAAACACCACAGACACCACAGACACCACAGACACCACAAACACCACAGGCACCACACACACCACAGACACCACAAACACCACAGACACCACACACACCACAAACACCACAAACACCACAAACACCACAGACACCACAAACACCACAGACACCACAGACACCACAGACACCACAGACACCACAAACACCACAGACACCACAGACACCACAAACACCACAGACACCACAAACACCACAGACACCACAGACACCACAAACACCACAGGCACCACAGACACCACAGACACCACAGACACCACAAACACCACAAACACCACAGACACCACAAACACCACAGACACCACAAACACCACAGACACCACAGACACCACAGACACCACAAACACCACAGACACCACAAACACCACAGACACCACAGACACCACAAACACCACAGACACCACAAACACCACAGACACCACACACACCACAGACACCACAAACACCACAGACACCACAGACACCACAGACACCACAGACACCACAAACACCACAAACACCACAGACACCACAAACACCACAGACACCACAAACACCACAAACACCACAGACACCACAAACACCACAAACACCACAAACACCACAGACACCACAAACACCACAAACACCACAGACACCACAGACAGACAGACACCACAGACAGACACCACAGACACCACACACACCACAAACACCACACACACCACACACACCACAGACACCACACACACCACAGACACCACAGACACCACAAACACCACACACAAACACCACAAACACCACAAACACCACAAACACCACAGACACCACAGACACCACAAACACCACAAACACCACAGACACCACAGACACCACAAACACCACAGACACCACAAACACCACAGACACCACAGACACCACAGACACCACAAACACCACAGACACCACAAACACCACAGACACCACACACACCACAAACACCACAGACACCACAAACACCACAAACACCACAGACAAACACCACAGACACCACAGACACCACAGACACCACAAACACCACAGACACCACAGACACCACAAACACCACAGACACCACAGACACCACACACACCACAAACACCACAGACAAACACCACAAACACCACAGACACCACAAACACCACAAACACCACAAACACCACAGACACCACAGACACCACAGACACCACAGACACCACAGACACCACAAACACCACAAACACCACAGACACCACAAACACCACAGACACCACAGACACCACAGACACCACAAACACCACAAACACCACAGACACCACAAACACCACAAACACCACAGACACCACAGACACCACAAACACCACAAACACCACAAACACCACAGACACCACAGACACCACAAACACCACAAACACCACAGACACCACAAACACCACAGACACCACAGACACCACAAACACCACAGACACCACAGACACCACAAACACCACAAACACCACAGACACCACACACACCACAGACACCACAAACACCACAAACACCACAGACACCACAGACACCACAAACACCACAGACACCACAGACACCACAAACACCACAGACACCACAGACACCACACACACCACAAACACCACAGACACCACAGACACCACAAACACCACAAACACCACAGACACCACAAACACCACAGACACCACAGACACCACAGACACCACAGACACCACAAACACCACAGACACCACACACACCACAAACACCACACACACCACAGACACCACAGACACCACAAACACCACAAACACCACAGACATCACAGACACCACAGACAAACACCACAAACACCACAAACACCACAGACAAACACCACAAACACCACAAACACCACAGACACCACAAACACCACAAACACCACAAACACCACATACACCACAAACACCACAGACACCACAAACACCACAGACACCACAAACACCACAGACACCACAAACACCACAAACACCACAGACACCACAGACACCACAAACACCACAAACACCACAGACACCACAGACACCACAGACACCACACACACCACACACAAACACCACAAACACCACAGACACCACAGACAAACACCACAAACACCACACACACCACAAACACCACAGACACCACAGACACCACAAACACCACAGACACCACAGACACCACACACACCACAGACACCACAGACTGACCCGGCATGCCCCGAGCCCCACCACCACCGTACCGCCCCTCCCCGCGTGCAGACGTCACAGACGACCGCAAGCCCCGCCCCTCGGAGCCGGCCAATCAGGGCGCGCCCACCCCGGCCCCAGCCGTGGGCGGAGCCGCGGAGCGGAAGTCCCCGCCCCCTCCCGCCGGCGGGGACCAATCGGAGGGCGTGACGGACGGCGGGGTCCTTCAGGGCTCCGCCCCCTGTCCGGCCCCGTCCGAGCGGTTGTCCCCGGCGCTGCCTGATGAGATTCCCTTCTTCAGTGGAAACCCCTCGGTGGAGATCGTGCATGGGGTGATGCACCTCTACAAGACCAGGTGACTCTGTGTGTGTGTGTGTCTGTGTGTGTGTCTCTGTGTGTGTGTCTCTGTGTGTGTGTCTCTGTGTGTGTGTGTCTGTGTGTCTGTGTGTGTGTGTGGAGATCGTGCATGGGGTGATGCACCTCTACAAGACCAGGTGACTCTGTGTGTGTGTGTGTGTCTGTGTGTGTGTGTCTGTGTGTGTGTGTCTGTGTGTGTGTCTGTGTGTGTGTGACTCCTACCTCCTCGCGGTGCCGGACGGGCAACTCTGTCGTGGACAGTGCTGTGGGGGGAGATCCAATTTTGATTGGCTCTTCCCCTCATGGCATATGTGTCCACCACAGGGGCTAAACGGGGGCTCTGGACGGGTGCGAGAGGCTGGTAACCCCTCCACCTTCAATTAACTACCACTCAACCACGAATTAAACTGAAATATGTAACAACTAAGCTTGTGCCGGAGGCCCCGGGGGGCCAGGCGTCTATGACGTCTCCTGGCCAAACCCCAATTGGCGGAGCCAGGAGATTGAATATCTACCCTCGGGGCTCCTCCAGAAACAACGAAAAGCCACTACGGGTGGCCACGTGGAATGTTCGAACGCTCACTGAGGAGGAGAGGCTGCCACTCCTCTGTCGGGAGCTGGACCGGTACCGCCTGGATCTATGTGGCATTCAGGAGGTCCGGTGGACCGGCTCTGGCTCCTGCCACCATGAGGGGTGGACAGTCCTCTACTCGGGGCAGCAGACTGCCAAACAACAGGGTGTGGGTCTTCTTTTGAACAAAAGAATGAAGGGGGCATGGGAGCGTGGCGGTGAGGTGTGGGAAGCTGTAAGCCCCAGGCTACTTTGGGCTCGCCTTCCCATCAACCGGAGGCGAGGAATGGTGGTCGTGGTTACTTATGCCCCCACCGAAGATGAACATCCGTGGAGGGATGCAGGCAAAGCCGATGAGTCGGATGCCTTCTATGACCTCGTGTCACAGGTGCTGGATAAAGTGGCCCCTCGGGATAGAGTCATCATGTTGGGTGACTTCAATGCCCGAGTTGGTCATGATACTGGCACCTGGTCTGGAGTGATTGGAGGGCATGGGCCAGATCAGCTCAATAACAACAGTAGGAGGCTGCTAGATTTTTGTGCAGCCCATGGGCTTGTAATTACCAACACGCTGTTCCGGCATCGGCGCATCCACACAACATCATGGATGCATGCCGGGTCCAAGCACTATGGACTACATAGTGATGGACCAGCGGATGCGAGCCCATGTCCTTGACACCAGGACCTACCGTGGAGCTGATCTGCCCTCTGACCATCGACTAGTCATCTGTAAGATGCGCCTGCCATTCTTCCACTCCGGTGGTGGGTGTACACCCAGGACCCCATTCCAACCTAAAGTGGCCTGGTCTCAGTTATCTGATGAAAGTTGCAAGCGAGAATTTCATCATCGCTTGCGGCTGGGATTGGCATCGTCCCCGACTCCTCCTGATGTCGAGGGTAAATGGGCGAGGTTTAGGACTGTGACTCATGCAGCTGCAATGGCTGCTTTGGGTATGCGGTCCAGACCTCCCCAGAGACCCTGGCTGACAGAGGAGGTGTTCAGGATGGTTGAGAAAAAGCGACAGGCCCACTGTCATCGGCTACAGAATCCCACATCAGAGAATGAGGAGGATTACCGCAGTCTTCTCTCGGAGGTTCGGAGAGCCGTGAGGCACTGCAAGGATGGGTGGTGGTCGCGGGTTGCTGAGGAGATGGAGTCTGCCTCAGTGGCCCGTGGTCACAAATCTCTATTTAACTCCATCAAAAAAGTTACCTGCAGCGCCACACCTATTACCATCATTAGGGAAAAAAACGGTGATCCAATCTCCGACCCCCAGGAACAGGTTTGCAGATTTGCTGAGCATTTCTGAGGTCCTGGGGGAGGGAAAATCCCTCAGCCAGGAAAACATCGTGGCACAAAGTGAGGATGACCCTGCTGAGGCTGCGGTGCCTCAAATATTGGAAGAAGTCACCCCCTGTGAGTGGCTGGCTGAGGTGCCATCTGTTGAGGAAGTACTGAAGGCGATGCGGAGTCTGAGACCAGGAAAGGCAGCGGGCAGAGATGATCTCCCAAGCGAAATGCTGAGGGAGGGTGGCGTTTGTGCTCAGACTGCCCTATATGACATCATAACAATGGTCTGGACCACTGGACGGGTTCCGCAGGATTGGAAGGATGCCCTGGTGGTCCCCCTTTTTAAGAAGGGGAACCGCACAGACTGTAACAACTACAGGGGCATGTCACTCCTCAGTGATGCCGGGAAAGGTCCTGGCAAGGATTATTCAGCATCGCCTTGTCAGGCACGCTGAGGAGAGGCTTGCAGAGCCCCAATGCGGTTTCAGGAAAGGGTGGTCCTGCACAGATGCCATATTTTCTGTCCGTCTGCTACAGCAGAGGTGTACGGAATTCCAACAAGACCTACATCTCTGCTTTATTGACCTGGTAAAGGCCTATAATACCATCAGTAGGCCTGGGGTCTGGGTTGTTCTTCGTGCTTTTGGAGTACCTGACCCTCTGCTCATGATCATTAAGGACCTTCATGATGGTGAACGGGCCCAGGTAAAACTACGTGGCTGGGAGTCAGAACCATTCCCTGTACACCTTGGGGTACGACAGGGATGTCCTCTGGCTCCCACATTATTTAACATCTATTTTGACCACGTAGTTCGTGAAGCCTTCAATAGCTGTACCGGGGGAATCTCCATATGGTACAGATATAATGGGAGGCTGATCGATGCCCGGGTGCGGTCAAGGGATGGCTCCCTATTGCTCAACCACGTTATGTATGCTGATGATTTGGTAATAGCTGCTCAGTCAGAGGAGGAGTTGGAGACGCTGCTGCTGAGGATGGAGCGTGCCACTAAGAGGTGGGGCCTTACCATCAGCCCCACCAAAACTAAGCACCTGCCTGGGTATTTTGTACCATCGGACACTCCACCCCCACAACTCCCAATCGGTGATGGGGCAGTTGTGGAGAGAGTGGAGAGTTTCCCATACCTGGGCAGTGTGCTTATGACCGGCTCCAGTTTAACAGCAGAGGTCTCACTCCGAATCAGTCGAGCGGCAATATCTTTTCATCAGTTGTGTAACGCTGTGTGGAAGCTACCTGGTCTGTCGCTCCGCACTAAGCTTCAGGTCTTCTCGGCCACAGTCATTCCCTCCCTTCTCTACGCTTGCGAAACGTGGACCCCCCTAATGGAACATCTTCGCCGGTTAGAAACATTTAGGCTGGCCTGCCTACGATCCATCCTGGGTTTAACCAGACTGGATTGTGTGAGGAGCTCACAAATCCTTCAAAGATCTGGGCAAGGTCCCATAGGTGAGCTCCTCCGGCGGGCAAGGCTGCAATGGCTGGGTCATGTAGCCCGCATGCCCAGCCACCGCATGCCGAAACAGCTTTTGTTCGGCCGGATCGAGGGGGCTAAGCGGGCGCGGCACGGGCTAGAGAAGAGATGGAGTGATGTGGTACAGGAGGACGTGGAGCTGAGTGGACTTGCCGATGACTGGTACCAGCGGTGTCAAGATCGGCCTCTTTGAAGGAGGCTCATGAAGGACGCTACTGGGCAGTTGGAGGCAGTCGCCCTCCAACAACAACGGAGGGCGGAGGAGCGACGCTCAGAACAACGAGCGGAGCGCCGGGTGGCTAAAGCACAGCAGGTTGGCACAGTAGGGGGCACAGGTGGTACATCAGCCAGTCATCTCAGTCAGTCGACCCGTGGCACCTGGGTCTGCCCCGTGACCTCCTGCCAGCGGGCGTTCGACACTTTACGTGGCCTCAGGGTGCACCTAGCCTGGCACAAGCGTCGTGGTGACGTCACCGCCACTTAGTGGCGAATGGCGGTTGTTGTTGTCTCCGTGTGTGTGTGTCTCTGCGGGTGTCTCTTTGTGTGTTTGTTTCTCTGTGTCAGTGTGTCTGTGTGTCTCTGTGTGTGTCTGTGTCTCTGTGTGTGTCTCTCTATGTGTGTCTCTTGTGTGTCTCACTGTGTCTCTGTGTGTCTCTGTGTGTCTCTGTGTGTCTCTGTGTCTCAGCTCCCCCGTGTCCCCCTCGCTGGCCCTGCTCTGCATGCTGTCTCTGTTTCACCGTGTCTCTGTGTGTCTGTGTGTCTCACCGTGTCTCTGTGTCTCACCGTGCTCTGTGTGTCTCTGTGTGTCTCACCGTGTCTCTGTGTGTCTCTGTGTGTCTCTGTGTGTCTCTGTCTCACTGTGTCTCTGTGTGTCTCACCGTCCTCTGTGTGTCTCTGTGTGTCTCACCGTGTCTCTGTGTGTCTCTGTGTGTCTCCGTGTGTCTCTGTCTCACCGTGTCTCAGCTCCCCCGTGTCCCCGTCACTGGCCCTGCTCTGCATGCTGTCTCTGTGTGTCTCTGTGTCTCTGTCTCACCGTGTCTCTGTGTGTCTCTGTGTGTCTCTGTGTGTCTCACCGTGTCTCACCGTGTCTCTGTGTGTCTCTGTGTCTCTGTGTGTTTCAGCTCCCCAGTCTCCCCCTCCCTGGCCCTGCTCTGTATGCTGTCTCTGTGTGTCTCTGTGTGTCTCTGTGTGTCTCTGTGGGTCTCTGTGTGTCTCTGTGTGTCTCTGTGTGTCTCACTGTGTGTCTCTGTGTGTCTCTGTCTCACCGTGTCTCTGTGTGTCTCTGTGTGTCTCTGTGTCTCTGTGTCACCGTGTCTCTGTGTGTCTCTGTGTGTCTCTGTGTCTCTGTGTGTCTCTGTGTCTCTGTCTCAGCTCCCCTGTCTCCCTGTCCCTGGCCCTGCTCTGTATGCTGTCTCTGTGTGTCTCTGTCTCACCGTGTCTCTGTGTGTCTCTGTGTGTCTCTGTGTGTCTCTCTGTGTCTCTGTGTGTCTGTGTGTCTCTGTGTGTCTCTGTGTGTCTCACTGTGTGTCTCTGTGTGTCTCTGTCTCACCGTGTTTCTGTGTGTCTCTGTGTGTCTCTGTGTGTCTCACTGTGTGTCTCTGTGTGTCTCTGTCTCACCGTGTCTCTGTGTGTCTCTGTGTGTCTCTGTGTGTCTCTGTGTCACCGTGTCTCTGTGTGTCTCTGTGTGTCTCTGTGTCTCTGTCTCAGCTCCCCTGTCTCCCTGTCCCTGGCCCTGCTCTGTATGCTGTCTCTGTGTGTCTCTGTCTCACCGTGTCTCTGTGTGTCTCTGTGTGTCTCTGTCTCAACATGTCTCTGTGTGTCTCTGTGTGTCTCTGTGTGTCTCTGTCTCACCGTGTCTCTGTGTGTCTCTGTGTCTCTGTGTGTCTCTGTGTGTCTCTGTCTCACCGTGTCTCTGTGTGTCTCTGTGTGTCTCTGTGTGTCTCTGTCTCAGCGTGTCTCTGTGTCTCTGTCTCAGCTCCCCTGTCTCCCTGTCCCTGGCCCTGCTCTGTATGCTGTCTCTGTGTGTCTCTATCTCACCGTGTCTCTGTGTGTCTCTGTGTGTCTCTGTGTGTCTCTGTCTCACCGTGTCTCTGTGTGTCTCTGTGTGTCTCTGTCTCAGCTCGCCTGTCTCCCTGTCCCTGGCCCTGCTCTGTATGCTGTCTCTGTCTCACCGTGTCTCTGTCTCACCGTGTCTCTGTGTGTCTCTGTGTGTCTCTGTGTGTCTCTGTGTGTCTCTGTGTCTCAGCTCCCCCGTGTCCCCCTCACTGGCCCTGCTCTGCATGCTGTCTCTGTCTCACCGTGTCTCTGTGTCTCTGTGTGTCTCACCGTGTCTCTGTGTCTCACCGTGTCTCTGTGTGTCTGTCTCACCGTGTCTCTGTGTCTCTGTGTGTCTGTGTGTCTCACCGTGTCTCTGTGTGTCTCACCGTGCTCTGTGTGTCTCACCGTGTCTCTGTGTGTCTCTGTGTGTCTCTGTCTCACCGTGTCTCAGCTCCCCCGTGTCCCCCTCACTGGCCCTGCTCTGTATGCTGTCTCTGTGTGTCTCTGTGTGTCTCTGTGTCTCACCGTGTCTCACCGTGTCTCTGTGTGTCTCTGTGTCTCTGTGTGTCTCTGTGTGTCTCTGTGTGTCTCTGTGTCTCACCGTGTATCACCGTGTCTCTGTGTGTCTCTGTCTCACCGTGTCTCTGTGTGTCTCTTTGTGTCTCTGTGTGTCTCTGTCTGTCTCTGTGTGTCTCTGTCTCAGCTCCCCTGTGTCTCCCTCACTGGCCCTGCTCTGTATGCTGTCTCTGTGTGTCTGTGTGTCTCTGTGTGTCTCTGTGTGTCTCACTGTGTGTCTCTGTGTGTCTCTGTCTCACCGTGTATCTGTGTCTCTGTGTGTCTCTGTGTGTCTCTGTGTGTCTGTGTCTCTGTGTGTCTCTGTGTGTCTCACTGTGTCTCTGTGTGTCTCCGTGTCTCTGTGTCTCAGCTCCCCCATGTCCCCGTCACTGGCCCTGCTCTGTATGCTGTCTCTGTGTGTCTCTGTCTCACCGTGTCTCACCGTGTCTCACCGTGTCTCTGTGTCTCACTGTGTGTCTCTGTCTCTGTGTGTCTCTGTGTGTCTCACCGTGTCTCTGTGTGTCTCTGTGTGTCTCACCATGTCTCTGTGTGTCTCTGTGTGTCTCTGTCTCACCGTGTCTCTGTGTGTCTCTGTGTGTCTCTGTGTGTCTCTGTCTCACCGTGTCTCTGTGTGTCTCTGTGTGTCTCATCGTGTCTCTGTGTGTCTCAGCTCCCCCATGTCTCCCTCACTGGCCCTGCTCTGTATGCTGTCTCTGTGTGTCCCACTGTGTGTCTCTGTGTGTCTCTGTCTCACCGTGTCTCTGTGTGTCTCTGTCTCTGTGTGTCTCTGTGTGTTTCAGCTCCCCCATGTCTCCCTCACTGGCCCTGCTCTGTATGCTGTCTCTGTGTGTCTCTGTGTGTCTCTGTGTCTCACCGTGTCTCACCGTGTCTCTGTGTGTCTCTGTCTGTCTCTGTGTGTCTCTGTCTCAGCTCCCCTGTGTCTCCCTCACTGGCCCTGCTCTGTATGCTGTCTCTGTCTCACCGTGTCTCTGTGTCTCTGTGTGTCTCACCGTGTCTCACTGTGTGTCTCTGTGTGTCTGTGTGTCTCTGTGTGTCTCACCGTGTCTCTGTGTGTCTCTGTCTCACCGTGTCTCTGTGTGTCTCTGTGTGTCTCACCGTGTCTCTGTGTGTCTCTGTGTGTCTCACCGTGTCTCTGTGTGTCTCTGTGTGTCTCACCGTGTCTCTGTGTGTCTCTGTGTGTCTCTGTCTCACCGTGTCTCCGTGTCTCAGCTCCCCCATGTCCCCGTCACTGGCCCTGCTCTGTATGCTGTCTCTGTCTCACTGTGTCTCTGTGTCTCTGTGTGTCTCTGTGTTTCAGCTCCCCCATGTCTCCCTCACTGGCCCTGCTCTGTATGCTGTCTCTGTCTCTGTGTGTCTCTGTGTGTCTCACCGTGTCTCTGTGTGTCTGTGTGTCTCAGCTCCCCCATGTCCCCGTCACTGGCCCTGCTCTGTATGCTGTCTCTGTGTCTCTGTGTGTCTCTGTGTGTCTCTGTCTCACCGTGTCTCTGTGTGTCTCTGTCTCACCGTGTCTCTGTGTGTCTCAGCTCCCCCATGTCCCCGTCACTGGCCCTGCTCTGTATGCTGTCTCTGTGTGTCTCACTGTGTGTCTCACCGTGTCTCTGTGTGTCTCTGTGTGTCTCAGCTCCCCCATGTCCCCGTCACTGGCCCTGCTCTGTATGCTGTCTCTGTGTGTCTCACTGTGTGTCTCTGTCTCACCGTGTCTCACCGTGTCTCTGTGTCTCTGTGTGTGTGTGTGTCTCAGCTCCCCCATGTCCCCGTCACTGGCCCTGCTCTGTATGCTGGCCGTGCCCTCCTCCACGACTTCTCACGAGCTCCTTCGCTTCCTCGGCCCGGCCGTGGACTCCCTGCAGCACGTGAAGGTCGTGCGGGACTCCACTCCCAACTTTTACATGGTGCTGCTACACTTCCTCACTCAGGTACTCACTCAGTCACACTCACACTCAGTCACTCAGTCACTCACTCAGTCACTCACTCACTCACTCAGTCACTCAGTCACTCACTCAGTCACTCACACACTCACTCAGTCACACACACACTCACACACTCACACACTCACTCACTCACTCACGTGAAGGTCGTGCGGGACTCCACTCCCAACTTTTACATGGTGCTGCTACACTTCCTCACTCAGGTACTCACTCACACTCACTCAGTCACTCACTCAGTCACTCACTCACTCACTCAGTCACTCAGTCACTCACTCACACACTCACACACTCACACACTCAGTCACTCAGTCACTCACTCAGTCACTCACTCAGTCACTCAGTCACTCACTCAGTCACTCAGTCACTCACTCAGTCACTCACACACTCACTCAGTCAGTCACACACACACTCACACACTCACTCAGTCAGTCAAACACTCACACACTCAGTCACACACTCAGTCACTCACTCACTCACGTGAAGGTCGTGCGGGACTCCACTCCCAACTTTTACATGGTGCTGCTACACTTCCTCACTCAGGTACACACTCACAGTCAGTCAGGTACACACTCACACTCAGGTACACACTCACTCAGTCACTCAGTCACTCACTCACTCACACACACAAACACTCACTCAGTCACTCACTCAGTCAGTCACTCACTCACTCACACACTCACACACACACTCACTCACACACACACTCACACACTCACTCAGTCACTCAGTCACACACTCACTCACATACTCACTCACACACTCACTCACACACTCACACACTCAGTCACTCACACACTCAGTCACACTCAGGTACACACTCACTCACTCACACACTCACTCAGTCACACACTCAGTCACACACTCACTCACACACACACTCACACACTCACACACTCACTCACTCACACACTCACACACTCACGTGAAGGTCGTGCGGGACTCCACTCCCAACTTTTACATGGTGCTGCTACACTTCCTCACTCAGGTACTCACTCACACTCACTCAGTCACTCACTCAGTCACTCACTCACTCACTCAGTCACTCACTCAGTCACTCAGTCACTCACTCAGTCACTCACACACTCAGTCACTCAGTCACTCACTCACACACTCACTCAGTCACTCACTCAGTCACTCAGTCACTCACTCAGTCACTCACTCAGTCACACACTCACTCACTCACACACTCACATACTCACTCACACACTCACACACTCAGTCACTCACACACTCACTCACTCAGTCACTCACTCACACACTCACTCAGTCACTCACTCAGTCACTCAGTCACTCACTCAGTCACTCACTCAGTCACACACTCACTCACTCACACACTCAGTCACTCACTCACTCACTCAGTCACTCAGTCACACACTCAGTCACACACTCACTCACACACTCACACACTCACGTGAAGGTCGTGCGGGACTCCACTCCCAACTTTTACATGGTGCTGCTACACTTCCTCACTCAGGTACTCACTCACTCAGTCACTCAGTCACTCACTCAGTCACTCAGTCACTCACTCAGTCACTCACTCACTCACTCAGTCACTCATTCAGTCACTCACTCAGTCACTCACTCAGTCACACACTCACACACTCACACACACACACACTCACACACTCACTCAGTCACTCACTCACACACTCAGTCACACACTCACACACTCACTCACACACTCACTCACACACTCACTCACACACTCAGTCACTCAGTCACTCACACACTCACGTGAAGGTCGTGCGGGACTCCACTCCCAACTTTTACATGGTGCTGCTACACTTCCTCACTCAGGTACTCACTCACTCAGGTACTCACTCACACTCACTCACACTCAGTCACTCACTCACTCACTCACGTGAAGGTCGTGCGGGACTCCACTCCCAACTTTTACATGGTGCTGCTACACTTCCTCACTCAGGTACACACTCACTCAGTCACTCAGTCACACACTCAGTCACTCACACACACACTCACTCAGTCACTCAGTCACTCACACACACACTCACTCAGTCACTCACTCAGTCACACACACACACACTCACTCAGTCACTCACACACACACTCACACACTCACTCAGTCACTCACTCACTCAGTCACACACTCACTCACTCACTCACACTCACTCACTCAGTCACTCACTCGCTCAGTCACACTCACACTCACTCACTCACACACTCAGTCACTCACACACTCACTCACTCACTCACGTGAAGGTCGTGCGGGACTCCACTCCCAACTTTTACATGGTGCTGCTACACTTCCTCACTCAGTCACTCACTCAGTCACTCACTCACTCACTCAGTCACTCAGTCACTCACTCACACACTCACACACTCACTCACACACTCACTCACACACTCACACACTCAGTCACTCAGTCACTCACTCAGTCACTCACTCAGTCACTCACTCAGTCACTCAGTCACTCACTCAGTCACTCACTCAGTCACTCACTCAGTCACACACTCACACACTCACACACACTCACTCACACACTCACTCAGGTACACACTCACTCACTCAGGTACACACACACTCACACACTCAGTCACTCACACACTCAGGTACACACTCACTCACTCAGGTACACACTCACTCACTCAGGTACACACTCACACACTCACTCACACACTCACACACTCACGTGAAGGTCGTGCGGGACTCCACTCCCAACTTTTACATGGTGCTGCTACACTTCCTCACTCAGGTACTCACTCACTCAGGTACACACTCACTCAGTCATTCACTCAGTCACACTCAGGTACACACTCACACACTCACTCACTCACACACACACCCACCCACCCACCTACTCACCCACCCACTCACCCACTCACCAACCCACCCACCCACTCACTCACCCACCCACCCACCCACTCACCCACCCACCCACCCACTCACTCACTCACTCACCCACCCACCCACTCACCCACTCACCCACCCACTCACCCACCCACTCACTCACCCACCCACCCACCCACTCACCCACCCACCCACCCACCCACTCACCCACCCACCCACCCACTCACCCACCCACCCACTCACTCACTCAGTCACCCACCCACCCACCCACTCACCCACTCACCCACCCACTCACCCACCCACTCACTCACCCACCCACCCACTCACCCACCCACCCACCCACCCACTCACCCACCCACTCACCCACCCACCCACCCACCCACTCACTCACCCACCCACTCACCCACCCACCCACCCACTCACTCACCCACCCACCCACTCACTCACCCACCCACTCACTCAGTCACCCACCCACCCACCCACTCACCCACTCACCAACCCACCCACCCACCCACCCACTCACCCACCCACCCACTCACCCACCCACCCACTCACCCACCCACCCTCCCACTCACCCACCCACCCACTCACTAACTCACCCACCCACTCACCCACCCACCCACTCACCCACCCACCCACTCACCCACTCACCCACCCACCCTCCCTGCCCAGGTGAGTGCTAACGAGTTCTATGAGGAGTTCAATGGGCGGCGCTTCAACTCGATTGAGGAGGATGTCTGCCAGCTTGTGCACCTCGAGCGTGCTGACGTCATGCACAGTGACGAGGTGGGCCTGGGGCGGGGGGGGGCGTGGGGGAACGGGGGTGACGATGATGACGATGACGACGATGACGATGATGATGACGATGACGATGACGACGATGATGATGATGATGATGACGATGATGACGATGATGACGATGATGACGGTAATGACGATGATGACGATGATGACGATGATGATGATGATGACGATGACGACGATGATGATGACGATGATAATGATGACGATGATGATGATGACGATGATGGTAATGACGATGATGACGATGATGATGATAATGACGATGATGACGATGATGATGACGATGATGATGATGACGATGGTAATGACGATGATGACGATGATGATGACGATGATGATGATGACGATGGTAATGACGACGATGATGACGATGATGACGATGATGATGGTAATGACGATGATGATGACGATGATGATGATTGGAATGACGATGATGACGATGATGACGATGATGATGACGATGATGATGATGATGGTAATGACGACGATGATGACGATGATGACGATGATGATGGTAATGACGATGATGATGGTAATGACGATGATGATGACGATGATGATGATTGGAATGACGATGATGACGATGATGACGATGATGATGACGATGATGATGGTAATGACGATGATGATGACGATGATGATGATGATGATGGTAATGACGACGATGACGACTGATGACGATGATGATGGTAATGACGATAACATGTGTGAGTGAGTGAGTGTGTGAGTGTGAGTGAGTGTGTGAGTGAGTGTGTGAGTGAGTGTGTGAGTGAGTGAGTGTGTGAGTCAGTGTG